>NC_084625.1:45366919-45499419 GCF_033978795.1 Nerophis ophidion
ATAACCTTATTGCGATTTTTTTTTTTCCTCCAAAATTGCGATTCGATTTGCTATTTTATACATAAAATTGCATAAAACTGCAAAAATAACAAGTGAAGGAATACATGTTACTTTTAGACTGTCAATTAACATTCTAGTCTCAAGGTGCTCTGACTCTGATCTTTTGTCTACATCATGCTCTTTAACGGAATACATATTAGATACAAACTTTACAATGTTTATAATGTAATCATAATATATAATAATGCAATAACCATTTAAAATGATATAAACTTGTATTTGTCATTACTGTAGAATTGTTTACCATTGTACTGTAATTGGAAGGTAAATAACTTTATCCTAAATATAAAAAAAAAAGGACAAATTTCTGTAAGAAAAAATTTAACCTGAATTCAAGTTAATCATCTTAAAGTGCATTTTTTTTTACCAGATGGAAAAATTACATCTTTTTATTGTTATCGCGTGATTGAGACTGCATTTTCGCTCGTTCGTCCGTGTTGATGGGCTCATTTTGCCCATCCCAGTTGAGACTGAAATATTCCCACAATGGGACATTTGGCTTTATAATCTTTTTCCTCGTAATTTGTGTTAGTTTGCTGCATTTCCCACCGGCGAGTCGTACTGTGTGTGTCGGCACGCGGCCCCGCTTCAGTCTCCGCCGAGACAAAGATTGTTCATGACTGAAAAGAGGGGTCACTCCGTTCAGCTATATCCACTGTTAAATTAACTAGCTAGGTGATAGAGCGATGCACAAAGTAAGACGTCTTTCTTCCTGTTTGAAGCGAGAGACGAACAAACGCGAGTCTCAACAATTCTAATTGGCCAACATGTCTGTCACTCAAATTGCCAGTCAACGGCGGAGAGAGAAAAAATAACTCAGCATCTTGCGGTTATCAACCACACTAATTAAAACATTGATGTCGATTCGGTTTTGATTAATCATGCAGCATTATCATCTAGCTAGCTTACTTTTTGTTGCCACTGTTTGCTCTCTGAGTCATCTACTTTGCTGCTAATCATATTTGGATGATTTCAATCCTAGTTCCAAACCAGTAGTAGTTGGGGTTGTACGGTATGCCGGTACTAGTAAAGTACTGCAATATTAATGAATCATATTCAAAATTATACCGCCTCTAAAATGTTTATAACTTTTTTTTAACGGGCTTGATGGCCCGCTGTCACATTGCTGGTTTAACGAGAGCAAAGGAGCATGTTCGGCAGCCCACAATCACAGAGTACTTACAAGCAGACACAGTGTGTAGACAGAAAAGGAAGAACGGATGCATTTTGGCCTAAAAACTAACGATAAAGGTGAAATTATAACACTGAAACGCCCTCAGGAAGAAGTGCTTTAAGACATGGCTAGCTAGTCAGAGGCTAACGTCCATCCGCAGTCGGCAATGTTTTATCTACTTCTAAATCACTAATCCTTGTCTCCATGGCGACAAATAAAGTAAGACAAGGAATAGCAAAACATGCTTCACCACACACCGTAGGACGATACAATAACTCACCGGCGTCACAATGTTAATCTACACCTTACATCCACTGTAATGATACCAAGTACAAGAGCGTATCTAGTTAATGCTACTACGATTACATCGATATTTTATAGCACAAAAAAAGTCAATTTTTTTATGTATATTATGTTTATAAACTCAGGAAATATGTCCCTGGACACGTGAGGACTTAAATTATGACCAATGTATGATTCTGTAACTACTTGGTATCGGATTAATACCCAAATTTGTGGTATCATCCAAAACTAATGTAAAGTATCAAACAACGGAAGAATAAGTGATTATTACATTTTAACAGAAGTGTAGATGGAACATGTTAACAGAGAATGTAAGCAGATATTAACAGTAAATGAACAAGTAGAATAATAGTTATTTTTTTACAGCTTGTCCTTCATAATTTAGACAAAATATTAAAAGGAGAAATGACACAATATAACATATGTCAGCAGTCAAATTAGGAGCCTTTGTTTGCTTACTCACTAATAAAATAAAATTGTTCTCGTATGTCCACTATTTTATTTAAGGACAAAATTGTAATAAGAAACATAGTTTTAATGTACCGTAAGATTTTTTGTTAAAATAAAGCCAATAATGGCACTTTTTGTGGTCCTATTTATTTAGAAAAGTATCAAAGTACATTTTGGTACCAGTACCAAAACAACACTAGTTGTAGTACTAGTAGAGTTTTTTATTAGTAGTCAGGGAGAAGGTTTATTTTTGACATGCATACATGTAAACAGAGGTCACACCACTGAAAGTATGCCAAATGGGAAGTGTTTTCGGAGTTCTTTGCATGCATGGTATAGATTTTTATTTTATTACATTTTCAATGTAGATAATGTGAGTAAATTATCCACTAACAAAATAAAAAGTGTCAAATAGACAGCCAAATGAGATTGGTAGATGAGAATATATCTAAAGGTAAAAAAAATATAGTGTATAAATGCACTGAATAGCAGGAAATTTAGTTTTGATTTTCAAAATGTATTTCAGCTTTTTTCTAAATTTTCCCTTTTTTGCTCTCATACACACATACGAAATCCACTTCCTCCTGCTCATTCCTGGCATTTCCATTGATTGGTTTAAGACTAGATTGCTGCCACTACATACTGTTTAAAGCACTAGGAACAGAAAATAGTCTTCTTCAAGGAGTACTACCCACACAGCCTAACTTTTATTTCTTAAGAAAAGACACCATAGTGCATCTTTGCAGCTCTGGTAGACAACTCCTACTGGGAGGACAAAATCATTCGAGGAAGTGTCCGTCATGACGTGGAGCAGCAGAGACTGTGGGAAAGTCAAATGTTGAGTGGGGAGGACACAATGGATTTGCCCTGTCAATGTTTGCCTTCCCTTCCCTGCTAAGCATGCTGAGCAGCACAGCATGGAAGTGCTGCGACACCATGATGACCACGATGAAGAGGCCAAGCAGGTGCATTAGGTTAGGGAAAAAAAGCAAAACCTAGGGGGCGTGGAGACGAGCCAAAAGCTTCTTTTACATGCACGAAAGGGGACTAATAAAAGTCAGTACTTTCTTAAGTGGACTATAAGTCCAAACGCTTTAGTGATGGATTGCTGACTGTGACGTCACAAATTGTTTGCTGACGCACAGGAGTTGAAATGAAGGCACCGACTTCGACTTGGGAATAGTTGGATCCGAAATGTTAGATGGTAAAAATCTACGGTGTTGTTTTTGTCTTATTAGAGAGCAGAGCGAATTGCAAGTAAGTTATTCTCTTTTCCGACTTTCTACCGCAAATAAAAAGGCTAAAGCACTGAGATGAACAAATAAACAGGGCAGAGATTGGATGGTTTAGTGAGGTCATCGACTTGCCAAGAAGGCAATCAAACTGGACTATCTAGATTCAACTTAATTGTTTTGGCAACCACATTTCCACGAAGTTAAGACTTCCCCCTTCACTATTTGTCTTATTTTGTATATAATACAGAGAACCACCGTCCTCTATAGTAGACATTTGACTTTGGTGTGTTTATTTTGTCAGAGGAGCGCTCTGCTGTTTTTTTCGCTAGTCAAAGATCATCTCTATGGCTTTCGTTCGCACTGCAGGGTCGGATGTCCAATGAGTCCAGGTCGCATATGGGCAAAATAATTGCAACTGACCTGTCAGCACTTTAGTGTTTTTAAGAATCTGTTGCTGCAAAAATTTGAGTTTCTCACAAGTTTTTTTAAATGAACCTTTGGGCCACCAGTTAAATAGCCCGAATGATGAAAAAGAGAGCACATAAGATCGCACTAGAGATGTCCGATAATGGCTTTTTTGCCGATATCCGATATTCCGATATTGTCCAACACCGATATATAGAGTCGTAGAATGAACACATTATTATGCCTAATTTTGCTGTGATTTTGCTGGATGCATTAAACAATGTAACAAGGTTTTCCAAAGTAAATCAACTCAAGTTATGGAAAACAATACTAAAATGTCACTGCCATATTTATTATTGAAATCACAATGTGCATTATTTTTTTTAACATACCTCAAAACAGCAGCTTGGAATTTGGGACATGCTCTTCCTGAGAGAGCATGAGAATGTTAAGGGGGATGGGGGGGGGGAAGGGGCTAGGGGGGGGGGTGTATATTGTAGTGTCCTGGAAGAGTTAGTGCTGCAAGGGGTTCTGGATATTTTTTCTGTTGTGTTTATGTTGTGTTACGGTGCGGATGTTCTCCCGAAATGTGTTTGTCATTCTTGTTTGGTGTGGGTTCACAGTGTGGCGTATATTTGTAACAGGGGTTACAGGTTATAGGGGTGTAAAGGTACACAAAAATTTGGGTTCGGTACGTACCTCGCTTCAGAAGCCATGGTTCGGTTCATTTTCGGTACAGTAAGAAAACAACAAAATATAGATATTTTGGTTATCTTTTTTACCAAATTTGCAAAAACCTCCACCAAAAATATTTTTCTTAGTGGAATATTTGATGTGAAGTAATGGGAACCTGGGAAAGGTCAATAATTCATAATAACATTGATTTCGATTCAATATTATGTTTTGAGAAATGACAGTTTGAAAGAAAAAAAAAAGCTTCGTTTTATTCGTCAACGTTGTAACTTTTTCTAAATTACATTTAGCCTTTAAGCTTTTTTATTTCACTTTTGTTCATTTTAATAGTATTTTGAGAATGTGCCATTGGCCTTTAAAACATTAGCTGTGGGCCGCAAATGGCTTCCGGGGCACACATTTGACACCCCTGCTATAGATAAAAAAAAATCAAATGTGATAAATCTAGCCCGGTCGCTGCTAGTATGCCGTGTGTTTTGCTTCGGTGTGCATTGTTTACACAACGTGCGGTACGCTACTTAATATGTTCGTGTGGAAACTCGTTCGGTACACCTCCGAACCGGACCGAAACGGTTCAATACAAATACACCTGCCGTTACACCCCTAGTGTTAAAGTTGTTAATACGGCCACCCTCAGTGTGACCTGTATGGCTGTTGACCAAAAATGTCTTGCATTCACTTGTGTGTGTGAAAAGCCGTAGATATTATGATATTGGGCTGGCAGTGCCTTTTAAGGCAGGCCCTCTATATCGTTGTCTGGGTGGAAATCGGGACAAATTCGGGAGAATGGTTTCCCCGGGAGATTTTCGGGAGTCTCCCGGGAAAATCGGGAGGGTTGGCAAGTATGACTGGGAAACGCAAACTGCTCTATACTTCTCCCTACTTCCGTGTACCACTCTGTACAACGGCGTTTGAAATAGTCATACATTTGACTTTTTGAAACAGATACCGATAATTTCCGATATTACATTTTAAAGCATTTATCGGCAGTCCGATAATATCGGACATCTCTAGTTTTTACTAAAATAGGAACTTTTGTCAAGACTAGACCAATTACTCATGTTTACATTGATTCTTATGGGGAACAAGACTACTTCATCTCTACAGAACTGTTTCATGAGGGGTTCCCTCAATCATCTCACTCTGCATCACTATACAAACTTTTTGGTTAACAAACCATGTTAAAACACAATTAAGTTTGTAAATCAAGGTTCCACTGTTCTTTATATTTTGTACAGGATTAGTGTTTGGTGCTAATTGATTGATTGATTGTAACTTTTATTAGTAGATTGCACAGTACAGTGCATATTCCGTACAATTGACCACTAAATGGTAACACCTGAATACGTTTTTCAACTTGTTTAAGTTGGGGTCCACGTTAATTAATTCATGGTAAGACACGTTACTTGTAAGCAAAGATGCTTTATCTGCAAATGTGGCTAACATCATGCACTGTAATTGAAGCTAATTTGCCAAGTATGGTTTATTTCAAGTTGCTTGGCTTCTGTGTACAAGACACAGTAGATATGATTAAATCATGATTCCCTTCATATGCACAGATGTAACTTTCCCAAATTTCGCCTAGCATAGAAGCTAATTAGCGATTAGTAGAATACTAATAAACAGTAATTGAGTTGTAAACTATGAGAAAATATAAATGGTATTATCACAGCAGAACTCAGAAGAAATATGCAGTTAACTGATGTTATTAATGTTATTCCAGTCAATGATAGTCACTGCAATAGTTACTATGTGTTGCTGGATGTTGATAAGAGATTTTTAGTATTAAGACATCACAAATGCAGTGTAAATATCAAATCTGACGCAGATTTGACTTGGATGACAAGAGGGCTCACTCCATTCATTGTATTCCCACCATGGAAAAAACGCGACCAGGTGCCAAACCAGATGCACAGAATGAACTCATTTGCTGCCTGCCGAGAGACGAGGACATCAAACACGCACGCACCTTGTCCGGGCCAGAAAATGATCAGGTTCATTTCCATCGATTGATTATCATCCCAGGCCTTTAGGCAGCGAGCCCCCCTCCCTGACAAGAATGACCATTTTCGCCTTAAAAAACAGAAGAATCACATATTTCAAAGGTAGAGGCACCTTTGCACTAGATCAGCGCTACTCAACTGTCAAACTGGGGGCCAAATCGACCCAGGGATGACACCATACTGGCTACCGAGTTCAAAACTTGGAGACAAACTTTTCTGCATCAAATTCTTTAAAAAAAAAACCCACTAAAGTTGTAGAGGAATTTGGGCCACACTAAACACTTTGGTAGATCTTTATATTGACATTTTTACATAATTGTAACTTTGCTAGAAAAATAACTGAGGCATTCCTCAAAGCACCCCTGTAAGTCCTCTCCTTTTTGCTATTCACAAATGTTTTTTGCAATGTCATTTATTATTCAGGTGCTGCTGTAGCTTCAGATGCAGTCAGTCGTCATGTGTTCTACTTCTTTAGTTGTACTAGTAGTGTTCCTCAAGGTTCCATCTAGAGATGTCCAATACTATCAGACTGCCAATATTATCGGCAGATAAATGCTTTAAAATGTAATATCGGAACTTATCAGTTTCAAAAAGTTAAATTTACGACTTTTTAAAACGCTGCTGTATGAAGTGGTACACGGACGTAGGGAGAAGTACAGAGCGCCAATAAACCTTAAAGACACTGCCTTTACGTGCCGGCCCAGTCACATAATATCTACGGCTTTTCACACACACAAGTGAATGCAAAGCATACTTGGTCAACAGCATGAGGAGGTTGTTGGGGGGGGGAGGTGGTAGCGGTGTATTGTAGCGTCCCTGAAGAGTTAGTGCTGCAAGGGGTTCTGGGTATCTGTTCTGTTGTGTTACGGTGTGGATGTTCTCCTGAAATGTGTTTTGTCATTCTTGTTTGGTGTGGGTTCACAGTGTGGCGCATATTTGTTACAGTGTTAAAGTTCTTTATACGGCCACCCTCAGTGTGACCTGTATGGCTGTTGACCAAGTATGCCTTGCATTCACTTGTGTGTGTGAAAAGCCGTAGATATTATGTGACTGGGCCGGCACGTAAAGGCAGTGTCTTTAAGGTTTATTGGCGCTCTGTACTTCTCCCTACGTCCGTGCACCACTTCATACAGCAGCGTTTTAAAAAGTCGTAAATTGTACTTTTTGAAACCGATACCGATATTACATTTTAAAGCATATATCGGCCGATATTATCGGACATCTCTAATCCTTACTGCCGTATTTTTCGGACTATAAGTCGCAGGTTTTTTCATAGTTTGGCCGGTGGTGCGACTTATACTAAGGAGCGACTTATGTGTGAAATTATTAACACATTACCGTAAAATATCAAATAATATTATTTAGAAGCGACACCGAGGAAGAAGATTTCATGGTATTTCGCGATTAGGAGTGACAGATTGTTTGGTAAAGGTATAGCATGTTCTATATGTTATAGTTATTTGAATGACTCTTACCATAATATGTTACGTTAACATACCAGGCACCTTCTCAGTTGGTTATTTATGCCTCATATAACGTACACTCTTTATTTTAAATTGCCTTTCAAATGTCTATTCTTGGTGTTGGGCTTTATCAAATAAATTTCCCCCAAAATTGCGACTTATACTCCAGTGCGACTTATGTTTTTTTTTCCTTCTTTATTATGTATTTTCGGCAGGTGCGACTTATACTCCGGAGCGACTTATACTCCGAAAAATACGGTATATGTTTTTTTGTATTTCCCTGATCACATCCGTGTATATATGGTGGTATGGGGCTAAACTCCTCCCTCATGGTGCTGCCGTACACTTAAAATCTGCAAGTTTGCCGTCTAAAGAAGTGCAACATGACGTCAGATACGGTATTCTGATCAATACAACACTGGCGTGGAAACAGGGGTGCCGAACATTCAAACGGGACCTTTTTTTATTTGAAATGAGAATTCAGTCAGACAACAGTAAATGATGTCAAACGTTCTGCCCTACGGTTATTTAATAGTCAACTATTGAGAATTGATGAGTCCGCCGCAGTCGTAATACACTTGGGTCTACGCCACAGATAACACAAATCTTCACTGGGATTCCTCCAATGAAGGATGATGCCGAGCAAACGCTTTGTCTTTGGCCTGCCTCCCATTCCTTAATCACACATCCGGCTCATCTGTCACTGCAAGTCCACAATAGAGGTATACCGAACTAAGTCGGTTTTTCTGCTCTGCAAAGACTGCAGACACCACCCCCAGTTCACCCTTTACTGCTACTGCAATGAACAAAAGTCAACTGAGAAAGTTTGCGGTCCTAAGCTAGCGCATATGCCAGCGTGCACACACACACACACACACACACACACACACACACACACACACCCTCCCTCCATTAATAAATGACATCACATGGTGTCTGCTAATTGGCGGTGTAAGGCACTGCAGCATGGCTCTGCAGTTTGCTCCAAGGGTTGACAGTAGCATAAAAAGGCATGAAACAACCTGCCAGACCAGCCCTCCCTACCCCCGTCTGCCTTTTTTTTACCAAACAAATCAAGATAACGACACTGGAGATGGCTCAGAAAGATCTAAAATGTAATTAGAAAGAATCATCTAAAAGTTGGACTATATTCCACAATGTGACTCAGGGCCGTGTTTTGTCTTTCCATACATTTAATGAAACCTGTCAGCTTTTATTGACACTGTCACAAAGGTCATAATTCTACATGATATTTATTATTCAGCTCGTACTGCATTATGCTGAGAAGTCTTGCTTGCGATTAAAAATGACAGACACACCTCGCTGCAGTGACACAATCCTCAAAATGACCTTGCTTTCAATTCCAAGAAACCGACCGCTTTATATTTCACAATCTTCCATGGACATGAGTGGAAGTTGTTTTTGTCAAGCTAACTTCTTTGGCTGAGGTCTCCAGTCAAAAAAAGTGAGCCATTGGCGGTCACGTCTTCCTTGTGGACTTGAGAGTGTCGCACACAATAGGACACAAAGAATGTCGGAAAAGCAAATATTTATCATGCAGACTATGTGCGGAGCATGTCCATGGACGTCTTGTTCCTGCTTCACCTTCAAAAGGCCTCGTGTGTTTGCTCAAGTATTTGTTGTCTTGTTTTGATGTTTTTTGGCACACACGCTCCCCTCATTCAAATCAATGTGCCGTTTTTTTGTTGGAACACCTGTTCACATATTGTACCGTGTCGTGATTGGAACTTCCATTCACTACCAAGCCACTCGGATCGGGTCACTCTTCTAGTGGGGGAATGCCTTTTTTGCTAATGCTACGTTCACACTGCAGGGTATTGTGCCCAATTCAGATGTTTTTTTGTTAAATAACTGACAATCTTACGAAAAAATGGGACAAATGAACGAAACAGGTCTCTAAAGCAGACCTGGAGAAATTAAGGCCCGTTAAGCCAGTGGTTCTCAAATGGGGGTACTTGAAGGTATGCCAAGAGGTACGTAGGATTTTTTAAAAATATTCTAAAAATAGCAACAATTCAAAAATCCTTTATAAATGTACTTATTGAAAAATACTTCAACAAAATATGAATATAAGTTCATAAACTGTGAAAAGAAATGCAACAATGCAATATTCATTTTTGTGGACATGTTCCATAAATATTGATGTTAAAGATTTCTTTTTTTGTGAAGAAATGTTTACAATGAAGTTGATGAATCCAGATGGATCTCTATTACAATCCCCAAAGAGGGAACTTTAAGTTGATGATTACTTCTATGTGTAGAAATCTTTATTCATAATTGAATCACTTGTTTATTTTTCAACAAGTTTTGAGTTATTTTTATATCCATCCATCCATCCATCCATTTTCTACCGCTTATTCCCTTTCGGGGTCGCGGGGGCGCTGGCGCCTATCTCAGCTACAATCGGGCAGAAGGCAGGGTACACCCAGGACAAGTCGGCACCTCATCGCAGGGCCAACACTATCTATTTTTCCAAATAGTTCAAGAAAGACCACTACAAATGAGCAATATTTGGCATAGTTATACAATTTAATAAATCAGAAATTGATGACATAGTGCTGTATTTTACTTCTTTATCTCTTTTTTTCAACCAAAAATGCTTTGCTCTGATTAGGGGGTAATTGAATTGAAAAAAAATTCACAGGGGGTATATCACTGAAAAACCACTGCGTTGAGCTTTTCAATCTGGCCTGCCGGACATTCCCAAATATTTTTTTTAGATCTTTAAGATGAAAAGTGTAGCTGCCATTTTGATGTGCAGTGATTTTTTCAAATGACCATAACTCTGGAACTATATTAAGTATTTCAATGGTTGGAATCTGCGCTTTTGCATGATATTTTAGTGACTAGTGTCCTGATAGCAATATTATTTTGATATTTTTCTGGTACTTTTTAATACTTTTCTAAATAAAGGGGACCAGAAAAAATTGCATTATTAGCTTTATTTTAACAAAAAAATCTTAGGGTGTGGCGGACTGGTACTTTTCAGAGGCGGTATGTTACCGAATATGATTCATTAGTATTGCGATAGAATACTAATACCCGTGTACCGTACAACCCTACTAGTTACTATGGTAATCTACACCACAGCCGGTCAGACGAGGCATCAAGCACTGTGGGTGGGGAGTGTTTCCACAGGGTGTTTCCAGAGCGGCCAGCCTGAAATGTGGCTGTCAGGGACAGATGTGGAAGGAGATTTTTACAATGAAGTTCTAAAGCTTAGTGATTTATCACATATATCAGCTTGTAGATGTTTTTTTACCCCTCACGTTCATATTTCGCTGTGTGTTGCGTTTCACTTAATTGTAAAATATGTCGATTGAGAGGGGGTGTGACGTTCATATGTTGTCAATATTCAGGATTTTATCGTTCAATGAGAAAATTTAAATTTCATTCCGTTTTTAAGGCGGTCTGTCATAAAATTTTTAGCATTCAATCAGACTTTATTGTGAGGTTTTGTATTAGTTTTCCTGAAAACAGATATACCGCCCCCCAGACAGATTTTTTCCTCTAAATTTGGCCCCCCGAGTCAAAATAATTGCCCAGGCCTGCTCTAAAGTGACACACAGGCGCACAAATTACAAGGTCAAACGTGCATTTGTGACAAATTAAAGTATTTTGTGCAACCAAAGTCGACATCTTTCTCCGCTGAATTGATTTGAATAGTAGATGAAGATGGAAGAGTGCAAGCAGTTTGTGAGGCAATTGCCAAGGGTCATGGTGAAGGTGTCAGAACCAGAAGTGGTGGCACGTAGGTGTGGGCGATGTGGCCTAAAACCTAGCTTGATATATTGCAGCCTCTTGCAATAACAATGTTACCACAATATATTTTTAGGCATATAAATCAGGGATCTCCAACCTTTTTTGTACCACGGACCGGTTTAATGTCAACTTTATTTTCAGTTATTTGTGCCAAATACTGTATTTTTCAGATTTTAAGTCGCAGTTTTAATTTACAGTGAAGGTGTAGGATAGGTAAATATAAGCTTTGGTTTTCAGCCTATTCCTTTTTCGGTCATTCTTTTTCTTTTCTTTTGTGTGTTTATGTATATGATTGTTGATATGAATAAGCTGTACTGTTCAACTGATCACACAAAATGGTTAATCGATTACTGTATTTCCTTAAATTGCCGCCGGGGCGCTAATTAATTTAAAACCTCTTCTCACTCCGGCGCTTACCAAAGGCATGCGGTAAATTTAGGCCTGCGCTTATAAATTTGAGTGTGATGTAAGGACACCATCATGAAAAGCACATTTAATAAAAAAAAAAACTTTATTATGGTCTTCCCTTCACTTATAAAAGAAGTCCATGCGCAGCTCCTTCTGATCAAAAGCATCAATAACTTGTAGAAGTCTTTCTTATCTTTCTTCAGTTTTAAAAGTCTCTCTGTCTCGATGGAGATCTTCCTTTATTACCTCCTGCTTCGATTGAAAGTCCAGTTTATAAAACTTTTATTTTAGATATGTAATCCTCCATGTTAAAAGTGCAAGCGAGAGGAAACAATAAACGATCACTGCTCACTCTTGCTGCTTGTCACTTCTTCTGCAGCCGAGTTGTCGCAAGGAGGATCACTAGCGCCCTCTACCACCAGGAGGCGGGAGTCATTTAATGACTCATATTTGACACACGCAGCTACGGCATATTAATGAACATAGCTGCTTACTGTTCTTTTTAGCATATTCAATAGCTTGTAACTTAATACTGAATAGCTCTTAATCTTCTTCCCTTTATGAGATTTCAAATGATTGAAATCAGCCTCCTCCATTTTGAAAATGATGACAGGTGAAGTGTCACTTGTGATGTGACGAGTTTGACCCGGCGGAAATTCTAGGCATACGCTAATAAAAAATAATATTTTGCGAAACGAGTTTGACCCGGCATTAATCCTGAGCTGGCGGTATTGCTAAGCATGCGCTAATTATTTTGCGAAACGAGTTTGACCCGGCAGTAATTCTAGGCAGGCGCATACTATATACCCGGCGGCAATTCAAGGAAATGCGGTATATGACTGAAATAAACTAATTTCATTCATTCATACAAATAACGCAGCTTTTCTTCCACTTTGCAGGAACACGGCATCGGGAGCATGTCCCTGTCCCCCTTTGGCGTGGCCCAAGCCGTGTTGGAGATCATCCTCATGTTGTATCCTTTCAGTGACCCCCCACCACCCCCTATCATGCTCCACGGCCAAGAGCAACAATGTCAGGGCAGCTTTGTTTACTCAGGACATAGTTGAGTCCCACACCTTCCGGAAGACATGTTGTCACCTTTTATGAAACGCTGAAAAGGTGAAGACTCACGCCCGCTGAGAAGGACGACTGGGGTGAAGCTGCTTTCTTTCATTCTTGATTTGGTCCTTGACTGATTGGCTGACCAGCTATTTGATGGCTTCCTCTGTGCTGGGATTCTACAGCCTTCGCCTTTTTGAGGGGCTCACTCCCAGGAAGGATGATACAACCATGACAACGGTAAAAATGGGCTGAAGTGGGGGTGCTGAGAACCTTGTGAAGGTGTTTAATCTATTTCCTCCAAATACCCACTGATGTTGTCCCTCAATGGCTTTAGTGGAGCTGTCCAATATTTGTTTGTGGGCTGCGCAAACAGCAGCAAAGTGCAAGCTCTTTTCTTGTACATCAGAGGGCGGGAGGCCCCACAGTGGTACCTATTCACTTGGTAATGAGTTTGGGAGTGGCGGGCCTTGTTAACTGGCGGCGGAGAAGCTGGTAACGAGTAACTTGGCAGGCAGCGACTGTACAATAAGTGAACATCAAGTGCTGTGTGAACGTGTGTGGCCGCCCACTTGTCATACTTCTCAAACTTTCATTTGTAGATCATTGGATGCTGTGTGTCCATCTTAGTGCTGAGTTCAGCCCTACCCGTCATGTCCAGAACTTTAGGTGAGTACAGCTCTGTGTTTAACGCTCATTGAGACACACGAGTCGGGTGAAACCCTCCTGCCGCCGCCCGGGCCAAACGTATGTTGCTATTATCCCATAGCTGCTAAAGTTGAGGGGAGCAGCAGCATGGCATCACAATGGCAGCAATAAACATGCACAGCTGCTCAAATAGCATCACTGTGTGTGTGTGTGTGTGCATACAGTGACTCACGGGAAGCTTTACAACTGATCAACAGGTTCTGCTTTGTGACGCTGAATAGATGAAAAGGACTCCCTGAGTGCAAAAGAAAAAAAAAAAAAAAGACCTGAAACTATAAATGGGGATTTGAATGTTTTTGTGCGCGTCTGTGGGAAATGTGCACTGACAAAAGTGTTACGCCACATGCTTGACTTCACAACTTTTCGGTAATGCTATGGTTTGTATCATTAGCGCCATCTACAGAACCGTAGAAGAACATGAGTGAGTTTAGCACAAGTAGAATTCAGCCTGTTAGCATGCATGACGAAGTATGTCTCAATTAGCACATTTAAGTTCTGATCTACTCAGGTCCCAAATAAGCACTAAACCACGTATGCATACTACAAAATTGTGTGTACTATTAGTATGCACATCATGGCTGCAATTAATGTGCATAAGTGGTGCAGATCTCCCTAATTAAATTAGGTTTGTGCGTGTTTTTGCGAGACACTCATTTCATTGACCGTGGTGTTTCGGTATGTTGTGGAACATTAAGCACAGAACTATAATCCGTACCACCTTTCCTCGGATAGATAGACAAATCAGCACATTTTAGATCAGTGGTTCTCATCTTTTTTTCAGTGATGTACCCCCTTTGAACATTTTTTTTAATTCAAGTACCCCCTAATCAGAGCAAAGCATTTTTGGTTGAAAAAGAGAGAAAAAGAAGTAAAATACTGCACTATGTCATCAGCTTCTGATTTATTAAATTGTATAACAGTGCAAAATATTGCTCATTTGTAGTGGTCTTTCTTGAACTATTTGGAAAAAAAGATATAAAAATAACTAAAAACTTGTTGAAAAATAAACAAGTGATTCAATGATAAATAAAGATTTCTACACATAGAAGTAATCATCAACTTAAAGTGCCCTCTTTGGGGATTGTAGTAGAGATCCATCTGGATTCATGAACTTAATTCTAAACATTTTTTCACAAAAAAAGATATCTTTAACATCAATATTTATGGAACATGTCCACAAAAAAATTAACTGTCAACACTGAATATTGCATTGTTGCGTTTCTTTTATCAGTTTATGAACTTACATTCATATTTTGTTGAAGTATTATTCAATAAATATATTCAAGGCGGCCGCCTTAACAACAAAGTGCCACCGCCTAAACTAAAGTCTTAAAAAAAAAAATTGTCCTGTCCAGCTTCTCTATAAAAAAATGCGACTTATACACCAGTGCGCCTTATATATGTTTTTTTCGTTCTTTATTATGCATTTTCGGCAGGAGTGACTTATACTCCGAAAAATGAGGTTCTTTAAAGACACACAATCCTCATCGCACAAAAACTTAATAGATCAGCTTTGACGCGTGCTATCAAGTTACATGCAAACCTTTAGTAGATCAGGTTTTAGTGTCTTTTGAGCGCGAGCACATTGCGAAGTACGCCAAAATGCAGTGCACCGACAGTACTTGGATGTTGCACTCAAAATAATAAGTACACAGTAATGGACACTTACCACCTTTAATAGTTGTCATTGTGGCTAAGTAGCAGAAGGTAAGGAATTAATTTGCAATAATGTATATAGGGCTGGGCGATATATCGATATATGTGATATATCACGGGTTTGTCTCTGTGAAGAGAAAATGACTATATGGTGATATTGGAGTATACGTTCTCACACAGTTGCTTTTAGCTGCGGGCATTACACTACAGGCGTGTCTCACTCCTTGTCTCCTTCTCACAGACAAGCAGGCGCACCTTCTTACACACGTCACATACTGTCACGTCATACGTCACATACCTATACGCCCTCGCCCAGCAGAGAGGTAGCAGCATGGGTAACGTTAACTGTGATGCTAGCAAAGCCGTACGAGTGGTAATACGAGAGAAAGAAGGTGCGAATCTGGTAACAAATGAAGGAAGAATTAATTCCCAATAAAAACAGCAGGGGGTCCATCGTCTGGCGATGGTTTGGCTTCAAGCGGGAATATGTCGAACAGACAACTTTAATTTTTCAAGTGTGGGGCAAAAGCGTTGCTACAAAAAGTAGCATTACTGCTAATATGTAGCATCATTTGAAAAGTCACCTGCTGATAACTGTTTAATAAATACAGTTTTGGTTAAATTGACTTAGTTGTGATTTCCTTCTCTGCATGAAAGTTTAAAAGTAGCATATATGAATGCAGTATGAAGAAGAATGTTTTAATGTAGACACATAGAATCATCATACTGATGTGATTATATGCATCAAGTGTTCATTCAAAGCCAAGGCAAAATATCGTGTATTGCGATATAGCCTAAAAATATCGAGATATTAAAAAAAGGCCAGCCCTAAAAGGATATTAAGAAGAAGGTAAATAATGCTAACATCTCCTTTGACAGTGTCCCAATTGGGGTAGAAGTACATAGCATTATTGAAGTGTACTGACCCAAGTATTACATTCCAAAGCTTGATTCTGTGTTCGCCCATGCTCCACCTCGCCAATACCACTACACATGTTCTCACGTGAACAAAATCGAGGAAGAAATTGATGAGCAGCTGACCACTGAGGTCTGCCATCATCGCTGCCCAGCGTCTCTTCTATGGCAGTTTTATTAAAGTTCCTCGATGCCTTCCAAGTGCTTACTGTGGCTGTAAATACATCTTTTTCACACTGAATCCATTAGCCTATCAATTTGACCACTGAAAATCAATCAATCAATCAATCAATGTTTACTTATATAGCCCTAAATCACTAGTGTCTCAAAGGGCTGCACAAACCACCACGACATCCTCGGTAGGCCCACATAAGGGCAAGGAAAACTCACACCCAGTGGGACATCGGTGACAATAATGATCCAGTGGGACGTCTGTGACAATAATGATTATGAGAACCTTAGAGAGGAGGAAAGCAATGGATGTCGAGCGGGTCTAACATGATACTGTGAAAGTTCAATCCACAATGGATCCAACACAGTCGCAAGAGTCCAGTCCAAAGCGGGTCCAACTCAGCAGCGAGAGTCCCGTTCACAGCGGAGCCACCAGGAAACCATCCCAAGCGGAGGCGGATCAGCAGCGGGGAGAGTGGGACATAGAAGAAAAAGAAAAGAAACAGCAGATCAACTGGTCTAAAAAGGGAGTCTATTTAAAGGCTAGAGTATACAAATGAGTTTTAAGGTGAGACTTAAATGCTTCTACTGAGGTGGTATCTCGAACTGTTACCGGGAGGGCATTCCAGAGTACTGGAGCCCGAACGGAAAACGCTCTATAGCCCGCAGACTTTTTTTGGGCTTTGGGAATCACTAACAAGCCGGAGTCCTTTGAACGCAGATTTCTTGCCGGGACATATGGTATAATACAATCGGCAAGATAGGATGGAGCTAGACCGTGTAGTATTTTATACGTAAGTAGTAAAACCTTAAAGTCACATCTTAAGTGCACAGGAAGCCAGTGCAGGTGAGCCAGTACAGGCGTAATGTGATCAAACTTTCTTGTTCTTGTCAAAAGTCTAGCAGCCGCATTTTGTACCAACTGTAATCTTTTAATGCTAGACATGGGGAGACCCGAAAATAATACGTTACAGTAGTCGAGGCGAGACGTAACAAACGCATGGATAATGATCTCAGCGTCTTTAGTGGACAGAATGGAGCGAATTTTAGCGATATTACGGAGATGAAAGAAGGCCGTTTTAGTAACGCTTTTAATGTGTGCCTCAAACGAGAGAGTTGGGTCGAAGATAATACCCAGATTCTTTACCGTGTCGCCTTGTTTAATTGTTTGGTTGTCAAATGTTAGAGTTGTATTATTAAATAGAGTTCGGTGTCTAGCAGGACCGATAATCAGCATTTCCGTTTTTTTGGCGTTGAGTTGCAAAAGGTTAGCGGACATCCATTGTTTAATTTCATTAAGACACGCCTCCAGCTGACTACAATCCGGCGTGTTGGTCAGCTTTAGGGGCATGTAGAGTTGGGTGTCATCAGCATAACAGTGAAAGCTAATACCGTATTTGCGTATGATGTCACCTAGCGGCAGCATGTAGATGCTGAAGAGTGCAGGGCCAAGGACCGAACCCTGGGGAACTCCACACGTTACCTTAACGTAGTCCGAGGTCACATTGTTATGGGAGACACACTGCATCCTATCAGTAAGATAAGAGTTAAACCAAGACAGGGCTAAGTCTGACATACCAATTCGTGTTTTGATACGTTCTAATAAAATATTATGATCGACGGTATCGAAAGCAGCGCTAAGATCGAGGAGCAGCAACATAGATGACGCATCAGAATCCATCGTTAGCAATAGATCATTAGTCATTTTTGCGAGGGCTGTCTCCGTCGAGTGATTTGCCCTGAAACCGGATTGAAAGGTTTCACATAGATTGTTAGACGCTAAGTGTTCATTTAACTGCTCCGCAACAATTTTTTCGAGGATTTTTGAAATAAAGGGAAGGTGAGACACCGGTCGGTAGTTTACCATGAGGTCAGGATCGAGGTTAGGTCTTTTAAGAAGAGGATGAATAACCGCTTTTTTGAATGCTAGGGGAACAGTGCCCGAGGAAAGTGATAAGTTTATCATATTTAGCACTGATGGACCTAATAATACAAAGAGCTCCTTGATCAGTTTCCCAGGAAGAGGGTCAAGTAAACATGTTGTTTGTTTTATTCCATTTACACGTTGTAACAATTCCTCTAATGTTATTTCCTCAAAACGAGAGAAACTATTTTGGAGGGCAGTATCCGCCGTATATACAATCGTGTCAGTGTTAATAGAACCCCGTTGTAGCTGGGACGCATTGTCTTTAATCTCCTTTCTAATGACTTCAATTTTCTTACTAAAGAATTGCATAAAGTCATCAGCTGAGTGGGTGGAGCTACTGGAAGGAGTCCCTTGTTGGGTTAGCGATGCTACCGTACTAAACACAAATTTAGGATCGTTTTTATTACGGTGGATGAGATTTGAGTAATAATTAGCTTTAGCTAAGGTAAGCATGCGTTTATAAGTTATTAAACCATCACTAAATGTTTGATGGTGCACCTCAAGTTTAGTCGTGCGCCATTTGCGTTCCAGCTTTCTGCATAATTTCTGAGCTCTAGTTTCTTCTGTAAACCACGGGGTGCGCTTTTTTGGAGCCTTTTTTAACTTTAGCGGTGCTATGTTATCAATGGTTTCGCGCAGGGCGTCGTTAAAGTTGTTAGTGAGGTTATCAATAGAGCCCACATACTTTGGGAATGGTGCCATTACCGAGGGCAGTAGGTCAGCAAGAGTTGTCGTTGTGGCCGTATTAATGTTGCGGCTGCTATAGCAGTTATTATTATTATTAGTTTGACGAACATGCGTCTGAACCTCGAATTTTATAAGGTAATGATCGGACAATACTTTAGTATACGGGAGTATCGTAACTTTGGAAGCGGTGATACCCCTGACAAGCACTAGGTCTATCGTATTACCGTTGCGATGCGTGGGTTCATTTATTATTTGTGTGAGACCACAGCTATCAATTATACTCTGGAGCGCTACGCACGGTGGGTCCGATGGGGTATTCATATGGATATTAAAGTCCCCCATTATGATTATATTATCGGCGTGTGTCACTAGATCAGCAACGAACTCTGAGAATTCATTGATAAAGTCCGAATAGGGCCCTGGGGGGCGGTAGATAACAGCCAGGTGTAGAGGCAGCGGTGTGACAGACCTCATAGTAAGCACCTCAAACGATTTATATTTATTATTTATGTTAGGACTAAGGTTGAAGTTTTCGTTGTATATTAGTGCAACCCCCCCACCCCTTTTAAGCGGACGGGCAATATGCGCATGTGTAAAGTTAGGAGGACATGCCTCATTTAGCGCAAAAAAGTCGTTTGGTTTAAGCCAGGTTTCGCTGAGACCGATGACGTTAAGATTGTTGTCTCTGATGATATCATTAACTAACAACGTTTTGGGAGACAATGATCTTATGTTTAAAAAACCTACAGTATAGGTAGTGGGCTGTTTTAGGGAATTTTTGATCAAATTATCCGTAGTAGCAATATTAATAATGTTGTGTTTATTATGCCCAGTGCATTCAGTATAATTACGACCATATCTAGGAATTGATACGACGGGAATGTTCCGATTGTTTGATTGTTGCTTTGATAAACTGCACGCATCATGGTTAGCCACCTCAGTAACGGGGATTTTCCGATTGTTTGTTGCTTTGATAAACTGCACGCATCATAGTTAGCCACCTCAGTAAAACACATGTCCAACTCTGAAACACTCAAAGCAGAAAAAACTTGTTCTAATTTAACAGACTCCTTACCTAGACCAGTAGTCTCGCATCCTTTATTTAAATCCGTCTTCAGGGTGGAGGGAAGTGGTGTTCTGTGGGGATTAGCCTTCTGCTTTGTTTTTAGCCCCGCTCGACATCCGCGTTTCCGATCACACCGCTGGCGTCTGCTCCGTAGACGGCCCCCGCTGCTACTAGACTCCGCTGCTTCACAGGCCGCTGGATGTAGCCGCCGACGTATCCCCATGCTAGTTAGCATGTTTAGCACGCCCGCGTCTATCAGTCCAAAACGGCCCGATATGTCCATATCCAGAAGTGTCTGGCGGTCGTACGTGATCACGGAGTGACCACGATGCGAGCCAGCCATGAAGTCTGCAGAACTGTCCGGCATTTCCGCCAAAAGTTCCATCTTTAGCAAGAGCACCGCAGTGTCGCAGCCCGTCCGGGCGCCGCCATGCCATGATGCCATAACATAAAATATAACAGGAGATACCAAATGACGTCTTCTTTCTCATTTCTGTGTTGAGATGATCCAAAGCAAATGTTAGTTCTGCATCAAAGTCCTTGATAAAGGGAGCTGGCAAGGCCAGCAGTTTGTACTAATCACATAAAACAATTGCGTCCAATTAGGGCTGGGCGATATTGGCTTTTATTAATATCGCGATATTTTTATGCCATATTGCGATATACGATACATATTGGGATATTTTGCCTTAGCCTTGAATGAACACTTGATGCATATAATCACAGCAGTATGATGATTCTATGTGTCTACATTAAAACATTCTTCTTCATACCACATTAACATATGCTACTTTTAAACTTTCATGCAGAGAAGGAAATCACAACTAAGTCAATTGACCAAAACTGTATTTATTAAATACTCTTCATTCTCTCACGGGTGACTTTTTAAATGAAAGAACAAATGAATAGTGTTGCTACCTTTTTGTAGCAACACTTCTGCTGCCTACTTTGTATATTGCTGTTGTCTGCTGAATATCTTCCCACTTGAAGCCAAACCACCGCCAGATGATGGATCCCCTGCTCTTTATTTTGGGCATTTATTGTTCTTCCTCCATTTGTGATCAGTTTCGCACCCTCTCTCTCTTGTATCGTCACAAGCTCCGCTGGCTCGACCTTCCTCAGCTAACGTTAGCCATGATGCTACCTCTCTGGTCGGACGCTAGACGCGCGACAGTATGTGACGTATGTAAGAAAGCGGGCTTGTTTTCGTCTCTGTGAGAATGAGAGACGAGGAGGAGTGAGAAACGCCTGTTGTGTGATGCCAGCAGCTAAAAGCAACTCGACCTGCCTCAGCTAACGTTAGCCATGCTAACGTTAGCTGAGGCGAGAGCGTAAGACACTAGACGCACGAGAGTATGTGACGTATGTAAGAAGGCGGGCTTGTTTTCTGTCTGTGTGAGAAGGAGACGAGAAGGAGTGAGAAATGCCAGTAACATAATGCCCGCAGCTAAAAGCAACTGTGTGAGAACATATACCGTATTTCCTTGAATTGTCGCCGGTGCGCTAATTAATTTAAAACCTCTTCTCACTCCTGCGCTTACCTAAAGGCATGCGGTAAAAGTAAGCATGCACTAATTATTTTAAAACCTCTTCTCACTCCGGCACTTACCAAAGGCATGCAGTACAAATTTGAGTGTGATGTAAGCTTGGACCTTAAATCTTACTGAATAGTTCTTAATCTTCTTCACTTTATGCGATTTAAAATTACCGGTATTGAAATCAGCCTCCTCGATTTTGAAAATGATGACAGGGGAAGTGTCACAAGTTTGACTTGTCGGTAATACGAAGCAAGCGCTAATTATTTGGCGAAGCGAGTTTGACACGGCAGTAATTCAAGGCAGGCGCATGGCGTAGTGGGTAGAGCGGCCGTGCCAGAAACCTGAGGGTTGCAGGTTCGCTACCCACCTATTGACATCCAAAATCGCTGCCATTGTGTCCTTGGGCAGGACACTTCATCCTTGCCCCCGGTGTCGCTCACAATGATGAATGAATGATTGGTGGTGGTCGGAGGGGCCGTAGGTGCAAACTGGCAGCCACACTTCCGTCAGTCTAGCCCAGGGCAGCTGTGGCTACTGATGTAGCTTACCACCACCAAGTGTGAATCAATGATGGGTTCCCACTTCTCTGTGAGCACTTTGGGTATATAATAATAGAAACGCGTGATATAAATCTAATCCATTATTATTATTATTATTATATGCCCTGTGGCAATTTAAAAGAAATATGGTAATCAAATATTACGATAGGGGCTTCACGGTGGCAGAGGGGTTAGTGTGTCTGCCTCACAATACGAAGTTCCTGCAGTCCTGGGTTCAAATCCAGGCTCGGGATCTTTCTGTGTGGAGTTTGCATGTTCTCCCCGTGAATGCGTGGGTTCCCTCCGGGTACTCCGGCTTCCTCCCACTTCCAAAGACATGCACCTGGGGATAGGATGATTGGCAACACTAAATTGGCCCTAGTGTGTGAATGTTGTCTGTCTATCTGTGTTGGCCCTGCGATGAGGTGGCGACTTGTCCAGGGTGTACCCTGCCTTCCGCCCGATTGTAGCTGAGATAGGCGACAGCGCCCCCCGCGACCCCGAAAGGGAATAAGCGGTAGACAATGGATGGATGGATGGAAGGAAATATTACGATAATCATTTTCTATATCACAGAGAGACAAACCTGCAATATATCGTTTATATCAATAAATCGCTGGTTTGGTAGCTTCCTCTGAACACTTGGTGTCCGTGTTATTGGATGCACCATCATTTTGAAAGCAGGGAAAAGAGGAAGAACCACACCTTAATCTTTGTGAAGAGATGAGTCGTCCTGCAAAACTGCAGTGCTTAGTCATCTGCCAACTCGCCCATTTCCAGAGCGCTGCAGAGGTTGTTAATTACGTCCCAACATTCCCTGAGTTCCAGGCTGCTTGATGCTGCCTTTTCACCACTCAAACATGGGCTTGTTCATCTTTTGCCTTTTTCTAATGAGCGTCCACTTCCTCCCCAGGCATTACCAGGTTTGATCTGTTGGGAGATTTTGGGA
Source organism: Nerophis ophidion (assembly GCF_033978795.1). Taxonomy (NCBI): domain Eukaryota; kingdom Metazoa; phylum Chordata; class Actinopteri; order Syngnathiformes; family Syngnathidae; genus Nerophis; species Nerophis ophidion. The sequence goes on from NC_084625.1 coordinate 45,390,112, forward strand.
GATTCAACTGGCTGGGAAACTTTTACATCGTGGTCTCGTACAACCTTCTCTTTGCCGTCGTGACCACGCTCTGTCTGGTCAGGAAGTTCACCTCGGCCGTACGAGAAGAGCTCCTCAAGGCCTTAGGTAAGTTGGGCAAATTGCGCAGTGACAAGACTGGAAGGGTTTGGTGTCTTACGTCTTACCTCGCCCGGCCAGGTCTGGATAAATTGCAACTGTCAAACAGCCCTACTGACCCCGAATCTGGGAAGCTCTCAGCCAACGGGCATCAGAAGACTTTGTGAAAGTACGGGGTCAAGGGAAGGAGAGATTTCACAGCTGAAAGGTGAAAAGGATTGAAGGGGAACTTAATAAAGCCGCGCAGTGTCTGGCAGATGCTGCAAATAGAGGCTGAGAGCCATTTTGCTGCGTGACATTCCATTCCCTGGGCCTCGGATGGGAGCTGGGATGGAGCCAAGAGGAGACGAGGAGTGTGATGGCTGCACTTACTACCAACCACCTGTGCTACACACTGCTCCTCTTTTCACCAAGCACACTTCAGCTTCAGCATTTAACCCACTAAGTTGGACTCAAGTGTTTTGGTTCAGATAAGGGTCGGGTATTTAGGGAATCTTTCAAATGGAACTCAGCTGAGCAACACCACTTGGTGAAAAGAAGGCATTTTTGGACCATTGAGTGCAGTTTTTGGTTTTATCTGATTGTTTCAGAACGTGTGTAAAACACTGGACAACACTGGACCGGCTCGGCTCGACTCCATTGCCTTGAAGTCCGCTTTTCACTTCAAAAAAGTCTTTGGTAAAACAAACCGAGACAAAGCTAAGCTACAAAAGTTATTGGAGAGTAATGTTACCTCTCACTCCTATTGACTGTGTATTAGAAACAATACCTTTGTGTTAGGAAGTGTCCTGCAGCAAGGAGGGCGGTGCAGTTGGAAATGTCAATGAGGATGATGTCATTAGTTACAACTTTTAGGTGCTCCGCATTTGACCGACTCCATTAGACAGGAGTTTGTGTTCACATTTTGCTTCCACCCCTTGTTTAACAAAGGGTTCGTGTAAATAGTATGTACTCATGTACATATGTTTGATAGCCTCTTTGAAAGCCAAGTTTTCCATCAGCGCACACAAGCATCCATCCATTTTCTACTGCTTATCCCTTTTGGGGTCGCGGGGGGGGTTCTGGAGCCTGCATGTGTACTTATTAGTTGTTGTGAACAACTCAGTCCAAGGCAAACAATCTCAGAAGGTCTGCTTAAACTGGCATCAATTGATCATCTTCTCCACTGTGATGTTGTCGGCGTGCAGAAGTACCTAAAATGCCTTAAAGGACGAGCCTCCAGCGCGCTCAATGTTTAAGTTGTTTCCTTTTGCTGTGATTTTGGTCCCCAGGTAGTTCCACTGTGATGCTCCACGCACACATTGCTGTTGTCATAGAAACATGCAGCATACACCTGGTCATGTTGTGTGTTCTCATATGGAAAGGTCAAAAGGCAAAAAGAAGGTTCATTGTTTGCTTTGTATTTGTTACTTTTCCTTCTTTGATCGGGGCAATGAATATGCAGAACATGTCTTCTTAAATCAACCTCATTAGATGTCAGTTACCATTGTGGAAACCAGAACAGGACCAAAGATCTGATTTTATTGATAGTTCGATATTCAAGGAGAAGCTTTTTGTTTGTTAGATTTAGTCCATCTGATTGTGTCCCATAACAACAAACTACTATTATGTCATTTCTAGGGATTCTTCTTACAAAGTGGACTGTGCAGCACTTGTCAGGGAAGTTGGTGTTGGCCGTATTCTTTCCATCCGGTCATTGTACCTCAAATGAAATATCACAGTCGTAAGCTGTGAAGCAGCTCAGTCTCTGCATGTAAACTATTTGGGTACATGTTTTGTGAATGTATTTTTTTTAAACACTTTCCAGTTTGTGTCTTTTTTATGTTTGTGTGTTTGCAAATAAAAGTTACAACATAACTTTTTTTGTCATCATCTCTGCATAAAATACATGGCATTTTTTCAAGTTTTTGGTAGAAACAAATTTAGCTTGGCATAAAGGTTAGCACAGGGGTAGGGAACCTATGGCTCTAGAGCCAGATGTGGCTCTTTTGATGACTGCATCTGGTTCTCAGATTAATTTTATCTGACATTGCTTAACACTATAAGTAATGAATAATTCCGCTGGTAATCACAATGTTAAATATAACGTTTAAAATACAAAACATTCTCATGTATTTTAATCCATCCATCCGTTTACTACCGCACCTGTTCAAGAAATAACAATGTTATTAAAAAGAATTACAGACTTATTATACTCTAAAAATGTTGGTTTTACTTAAAAAATGCACGCATTTAGTTGTATAAATTGTTAAAAAATATGATATTGCTCTCACGGAAATACATTTTTAAATATTTGGCTTTCATGGCTCTCTCAGCCAAAAAGGTTCCCGACCCCTGGGTTAGCATGACTTCATCCAAACGAGCATAATATAGGCCGGGGGTCGACAACACACGGCTCTTTAGTGCTGCCCTAGTGGCTCTCTGGAGCCAATTAAAACATGTATGAAAACGGAAAAAGATGGGAAAAAATGTATTTTTTGTTTTAATATGGTTTCTGTAGGACAGTGGTATAAAAGAGCAAACAGGTGAAATGTAACAAGAAATTGTTGCAACGCTTACTCTTATAACACAAAGCTGCCATGCAGGCTGTTTCTTTCTTCATGAAATAATAATGAATCAAAATCATTGTCATTTTGAATTATTGACCTATTCAAGGCTCCGATTTAGTCACATTAAATATTCCACTTTGAAATATTTTTGGGGGAAAACGTTGCATATTTCGTGTTCTGCCATATAAAAAACTGAGCTATTTTTTAAAAGAAGGGCTTAAAACAAAATGCAAACAACAATAAAACTTAAAATTGACGGATATATCTGAAGTTGATCTCGAGATTATTGTGCTGAAAGTTAACAGTAAAAAAATGTATTTATTTTTGAACACTTTAATGAGCAGGACACTTTTGGATCCCCAATTATTTTAGTGTGATTTGTTTTAAGTGTCATTGCTCAAAAAATAATGAATCAAAATCCAAAAATAAGGCTCCAAACATTATATAATCTCAAATATTCCACATAAAAAAGTTATTGGGTGAAAAAATTGCATATTTGGTGTTTTAAAATTTTTTTTCCACTAATGTTGATCTAGAGATTTAAAACTTCCATCCATCCATTTCTACCGCTTATTCCCTTTGGGGTCACGAGGGGCGCTGGTGCCTATCTCAGCTACAATCGGACAGAAGGCGGCGTACACCCTGGACAAGTCGCCACCTCATCACAGGGCCAACACAGATAGACAGACTTGCATAATAATAAAAATAATAATACTGAATAATGACACATTTTGAATATTTTTTTGGACCAAAACCCTTTGGAGTCCCCGGGATCATAACTGAGTGGAGGCCAAAATGTATATTTTGTTCATACATATATTGTATTGGTTTTTAAAATAAAAATTATTGATTTTTCAGTGTGCGACCTTCAGTAGAAAAAGTTTGGACACCCCTGCTGTAGGAGGACAAACATGACACAAACCTTCCTAATTGTTAGAAATTATATTAAACATGTACAACTTACAGTACTCCAAAGAGGTTCACTACGTCTTCAAAAAACTATGCAATTAGTTTTTCTTATAGCCAGACCTGCGTGTTTACTTCTGTACCGGACGGTTTTGGCTACAATTACACAAAGCAAACTATAACCTGCTATAAATTAGAGAAAAATGCACGTACAACACTTAAGACCTTCAGTATATCAGTATGTGGAATTAAATGATGGAATGGATTAAGCAAAGCAACCAAACAATGTCCAAGAAACTCTTCAAACTTAAAGTGTTTACAAAGAAGAAGAACCATGATAAATATTCTGAGTGTATTTCATCCATTCTCAAAAATATCTTACTTATCTCATCGTATGGAATATAACTTACTTCACCAATTATTTATTTTTATTGTGATTACTTATGGAATATATTATGAATACATTAAGAACAGGAAGTGAACAAACGTTTTAGCAACTGTTATGTAAAAGAAAAGGGGTAGGATTAAATAAGATCTACTCCTTTTGGAACACGTTGAAAAGAGAAACTGGAAATAGTGATGCATCATGTTTGATGTTTGCATGTTCCAAATAAACTCAAACTCCACTCAACTCAACTGTTGCCTTCCTCAGAGGTTGTCACGTAACAAATTGCATGTACAACTTTTTACAACGCTGCCACAGAGACATGTTTTACATCACTACTCCTTTGTCTCATTTTGTCCACCAAACGTTTTATGCTGTCCCTTAATGCACAAAGGTGAGCTTTCTTGAAGTTATTGACTTGTGCTAATCAAGCATATTTGTGCATGACTGTAAGCTATTTGATTGCTATCAGGTTATTTAGTAGAGGTGGGAATCTTTGGCCATCTCATGATTTGATTAAAAATCGATAATGTATTTCTTTTCAGTGCATTTGGAATAAGAAATTCCCCTCATACTTATTAAATTCATAAAAATGTGTGCAAAACGGGAACATAAGTGCCCTATAATAAAGGAGCTGGCTCACTGCAGTCAGCCATATTTCTAAAACTATCTGTTACTTTATTTGCAATAAATACATTGATTATTGACATTTACTAATCGATTTTATAATTGTCAATGTCCAAATTTCTATGCATCTAAAAATCTAACATTTTCCCCACCTCTACTATTATGTATGTAATATTGACAGCATTTCTTATAGAAGTTTGTGTGCCGTTACAGACCACAGCAAATGTTACCCAGCTGGCAAAGATTGTAATAAATCTATTAGAAGAAGACAGTGTCCTTCAACTTGGACACACACATCTATACCTTTGGCCATTCTAAGCCAGTCATGTCCAGGAGTTATCTCACCCTCTAATGTTTTTCAATGTCGTAAAAATCCATCCATCCATCCATTTTCTACCGCTTATTCCCTTTTGGGGTTGCGGGGGGCGCTGGCGCCTATCTCAGCTACAATCGGGCGGAAGGCGGGGTACACCCTGGACAAGTCGCCACCTCATCACAGGGCCAACACAGATAGACAGACAACATTCACACTCACATTCACACACTAGGGCCAATTTAGTGTTGCCAATCAATCTATCCCCAGGTGCATGTCTTTGGAAGTGGGAGGAAGCCGGAGTACCCGGAAGGAACCCACGCATTCACGGGGAGAACATGCAAACTCCACACAGAAAGATCCCGAGCCTGGATTTGAACCCAGGACTGCAGGAACTTCGTATTGTGAGGCAGACGCACTAACCCCTCTGCCACCGTGAAGCCCTGTCGTAAAAATGTGTAGAATAAATATTACATTTATGGCTGGGGGATATATCGATATACTCGATATATCGTGGGTTTGTCTCTGTGCGATATAGAAAATGACTATATTGTGATATTCGAGTATGCGTTCTCACGCAGTTGCTTTTAGCTGCAAAACTTACACAACAGGCGTTTTTCCCTCTTTCTTGTCTCTCCTCACATAGAGATAAAACAAGCGCACCTTCTTACATACGTCACATACTGTCACGTCGTACGCCCTCGCTGAGCAGAATGGGTAACATTAGCTGTGATGCTAGCGAAGTGGTGCGAGTGGGAATACGAGAGAAAGAAGGTGCAAATCTGGTAACAAATGAAAAATTAATTCCTAAGAAAAGCAGCACGGGGTCCATCATCTGGCGGTGGCTTGGCTTCAAGCGGGAAGATATCGAACAAGTATGTGGCAAAAGCGTTGCTACAAAAAGTAGCTGCACTGCTAATGTAGCATCATTTGAAAAGTCCCCCGCTAGAGAATGAAGAGTGCTTGAAACTCCGCATGTCAACATCTCTGTTTGGTGCCACACCCACTAATTACCCAAGCAACCATTTCAAGATCAACACCAAACCAAAAAAATAGGAGACAACGTCCGCAGGAACCTACCACATAGTGAAGGACATACACTATTTGATTTCCTATTATGCAGCTCATTTTTATTTGACAGTTATTGAAATATCTTGTGTGACATCATGCACAAAAGTGCACTTTATTTGTTTTAAAGGGAAACATTATCACCAGACCTACGTAAGCGTCAATATATACCTTGATGTTGCAGAAAAAAGACCATATGTTTTTTTAACCGATTTCCGAACTCTAAAAGGTTGAATTTGGCGATTTTAACGCCTTTCAATTGTTCGCTGTCGGAGCAATGACCTTTCACCCGTGACGTTACAACATGAAGCGACCCACCATTTTCTCAAACAACACCGAGTCAAATCAGCTCTGTTATTTTCCGTTTTTTCGACTGTTTTCCGGTACCTTGGAGACATCATGCACATCAGTGTGTTGTCGGAGGGTGTAACAACACGAACAGAGACGGATTCAAGTGGTCAAAAGATGCCAAAGTCCCTCGTTTGTTCTGCACACTGTACCGACGACAGCTATGCTACGACAGAGTTGGCAAGAATGTGTGGATATCCTGCGACACTCAAAGCAGATGCATTTCCACAATAAAGTCAAGCAAATCACAAAGGTGAGTTTTGTTGATGTTATTGACTTATGTGGAGTGCTAATCCGACATATTTGGTCACGGCATGACTGCAAGCTAATCGATGCTAACATGCTAATTAGGCTAGCTGTATGTACATATTGCATCATTATGCCTCATTTGTAGCTATATTTGCATCCAGCCTTTCCCTCCACCCACATTTAATGCCAAACAAACACATACCAATCGTTGGTTGGATGGCGATCGCCGGATTCCTCCGCGCTTCCTCCCCTGCCGCTGTCTGTCGTGATATGGCTCAATAGCTTCTGTTTTTTCTTTAATTTCGTTTTCGGTACCTGCCTCCTCACTCCAACCATCCGTTTCAATACATAAGTAATCTGTTGAATCGCTTACGGCGCTGAAATCCGAGTCTGAATCCGAGCTAATATTGCTATAACTTTCTGTGCTATCCACCATGTTTGTTTCTGTGTGGTCACGCTGTGACGTCACAGGATAATGGACGGCTGGATATAACGACGGTTAAATCAGGCACTTTGAAGTCGTTTTTCGGGATATTGCGTGATGGGTAAAATTTTGATAAAAACTTCGAAAAATAAAATAAGCCACTGGGAACTGATTTTTGTTGATTTTAACCCCTCAGAAATTGTGATAATGTTCCCCTTTTAACTATTGTAGTAGTGTTCTGCACAAAAAGCGCACTTTAATTTAGTGTTGTTTTGATGTCATCTTAGTGACATCAAGCACAAAAGTGCACTCATAGCTCGTTTTAAAATGTCTCTGACAATCTTGCACTTTCTGTTTTGAAATGACATGAATGTTTGTGCCACTGCTTGATAACTGTTTAATAAATACACTTTTGATCAATTGACTTAGTTGTGATTTCCTTCTCTGCATGAAAGTTTAAAATGAGAATATATTGATGCAGTATGAAGAAGAATGTTTTAATGTAGACACATAGAATCATCATACTGCTGTGATTATATGCATCAAGTGTTCATTCAAGGCTAAGTCAAAATATGGAGATATATATATCGTGTATCGCGATATGGCCTAAAAATATTGAGATTTTAATAAAAGCCATATCACCCAGCCCTAATTACATTTCAATATTTCTGTCAATGCAGATTTGCGTCAGCCTGCGACACATTTTGATAGTAGGCTAAAATGCTAATATACACTTACATCATGTGTTGCCTTCATTATAACACTTATATAAGGCTTTTCAGTTTTTACGGCTTCAGACATATTTTTATTGTTATTTTTGGTCCAATATGGCTCTTTCAACATTTTGGGTTGCCGATCCCTGCTTTGATTGATTGATTGAAACTTTTATAAGTAGATTGCACAGTACAGTACATATTCCGTACAATTGACCACTAAATGGTAACACCCGAATAAGTTTTTCAACTTGTTTAAGTCGGGGTCCACGTTAATCAATTCATGGTAAAGACTAACACAATCCCAATAAGTGGTTATCAGTGAGATGTCCATAAAGTGTGTCTACCTGCCTCAGATGAGCCTTTTGTAGTAAGTGGACCTGCAGAGAGGACATGTGGCTCTACCAGCCAGGGCGAAGGCCTCAAAGGCATCCAAGCAGCGCTGGTGGAAAATGTGCGAGCAGGAAAGCAGCACCGAGCGTCTCCCTTGGTGGAGGCTGATGTCGGGCCCGCACAGTCCTGTCAGGCAGATGGCACAGTCGCCTGTGCCCCGCTGGCTCACCTGTTCACACGTGAAATTATGCAATAAATACCATTGACACTGCAGATTTATTTTTCTATCATCTACTACAAACCCCGTTTCCATATGAGTTGGGAAATTGTGTTGGATGTAAATATAAACGGAATACAATGATTTGCAAATCCTTTTCAACCCATATTCAGTTGAATATGCTACAAAGACAAGATATTTGATGTTCAAACTCATAAACTTTTTTTTTTTTTTTTTTTTTGCAAATAATCATTACTTTAGAAATTGATGCCAGCAACACGTGACAAAGAAGTTGGGAAAGGTGGCAATAAATACTGATATTGTTGAGGAATGCTCATCAAACATTTATTTGGAACATCCCACAGGTGTGCAGGCTAATTGGGAACAGGTGGGTGCCATGATTGGGTATAAAAACAGCTTCCCAAAAAATGCTCAGTCGTTCACAAGAAAGGATGGGGCGAGGTACACCACTTTGTCCACAACTGTGTGAGCAAATAGTCAAATAGTTTAAGAACAACGTTTCTCAAAGTGCAATTGCAAGAAATTTAGGGATTTCAACATATACGCTCCATAATATCCTCAAAAGGTTCAGAGAATCTGGACAAATTACTCCACGTAAGCGGCATGGCCGGAAACCAACATTGAATGACCGTGAGCTTCGATACCTCAGACGGCACTGTATCAAAAACAGACATCAATCTCTAAAGGATATCACCACATGGGCTCAGGAACACTTCAGAAAACCCATGTCACTAAATACAGTTCATCGCTACATCTGTAAGTGCAAGGTAAAACTCGACTAGGCAGAGCGAAAGCCATTTATCAACAACATCCAAAAACGCCGCCGGCCTCTCTGGGCCCGAGATCATCTAAGATGGACTGATGCAAAGTGGAAAAGTGTTCTGTGGTCTGACGAGTCCACATTTCAAATTGTTTTTGGAAATATTCGACATTGTGTCATCCGGACCAAAGGGGAAGCGAACCATCCAGACTACAAAGTTCAAAAGCCAGCATCTGTGATGGTATGTGGGTGCATTACTGCCCAAGGCACGGGTAACTTACACATCTGTGAAGGCACCATTAATGCTGAAAGGTACATACAGGTTTTGGAACAACATATGCTGCCATCTAAGCGCCGTCTTTTTCATGGGCGCCCTGCTTATTTCAGCAAGACAATGCCAAGCCACATTTAGCACGTGTTACAACAGTGTGGCTTCGTAAAAAAAGAGTGCGGGTACTTTCCTGGCCCGCCTGCAGTCCAGACCTGTCTCCCATCGAAAATGTGTGGCGCATTATGAAGCGTAAAATACGACAGCGGAGACCCCGGACGGTTGAACGACTGAAGCTCTACATAAAATGAGAATGGGAAAGAATTCCTTTTTCAAAGCTTCAACATTTAGTTTCCTCAGTTCCCAAACGTTTATTGAGTGTTGTTAAAAGAAAAGGTGATGTAACACAGTGGTGAACATGCCCTTTCCCAACTACTTTGGCATGTGTTGCAGCCATGAAATTCGAAGTTAATAATTATTTGCAAAAAAAAAAAAAAAGTCTGAGTTTGAACATCAAATATCTTATCTTTGTAGTGCATTCAACTGAATATGGGTTGAAAAGGATTTGCAAATCATTGTATTCCGTTTATATTTACATCTAACACAATCTCCCAACTCATATGGAAATGGGGTTCTTATCTCCACTAAAGGAGCACGGTGGTCTTTTTATTTACAATGTGGAGGCCGGCACCTTTTCTCATGGAAATGTGAACATGCACTTGGCGTAGTATTGATTACGTGAATAAATTAATGATCTCTTGTCACGCCCGTGCAAGCGTAAATGCGTCATGGATTAAAAAGGTTAGGACAGAGGCAGGAGGCTGGAGGGTGTGCGGTGATGCTTCCTGACCTGACTGCGTATGCGCTCCCAGTCGTCCTCCTGAGGCTCCGAGACGTACTTTCTCTCCAGCTGCTGGAACACTCGCCGGCTCAATGACAGCGAGCGGTCGATATCGCTAAGAAAAGCCTCCACGTCGGTATGATGGTGTCGCACAAAGCTCTCGTTCAGCTCCTGCAGCTGAGGGCAAGAAACATCTTACTGGCACAAAGCTTCATCAGGGATAATTATCTGCTTGTGTTTGTTGTGGTGGCCGGCAGTGCAGATCAATACCTGCACAATGTCCACTCACAAGGGCAATGAGCAGAAACCAATACAAAGACCTTAACCAGGGGTCTCCAAACAAGTGCCTGTGGGCCGGGTGCAGCCCACCAGCGTCCCAAGTTCATTTTTGATCAAATTTGAATTGAAATATTCCAAGTGTACTGCCATCTTATGAAATATGTCAATATTGTTGGACAGTAAACAAGAGCAAAGCGTGCATAGAAAAAATACACAGGTAGAGTAACAACTTTCCCAGCTATGGTCCAAAACCACAGCTGTCAAACTCTAAGCGACATCATTTTATCTGGCCCGCAAACACCTGATGTCATTAAAGTACTTCATATTTTCTCACTAAATGTAACTGATTTGTTTCCTTTTGACAAAAAAAAGATATGTACTGCTTGAAATTGCATACTTTTTAAACTTTAATAGTATCCAATATTGCAACTAATATCCATCCATCCATCCATCATCTTCCGCTTATCCGAGGTCGGGTCGCGGGGGCAGCAGCCTAAGCAGGGAAACCCAGACTTCCCTCTCCCCAGCCACTTCGTCTCGCTCTTCCCGGGGGATCCCGAGGCGTTCCCAGGCCAGCTGGGAGACATAGTCTTCCCAATATGTCCTGGGTCTTCCCCGTGGCCTCCTACCAGCTGGACGTGCCCTAAACACCTCCCTAGGGAGGCGTTCGGGTGGCATCCTGACCAGATGCCCGAACCACCTCATCTGGCTCCTCTCCATGTGGAGGAGCAGCGGCTTTACTTTGAGTTCCTCCCGGATGGCAGAGCTTCTCACCCTATCTCTAAGGGAGAGCCCCGCCACCCGATGGAGGAAACTCATTGAGGCCGCTTGTACCCGTGATCTTATCCTTTCGGTCATGACCATAGATGAGGATGGGAACATAGATCGACCGGCAAATTGAGAGCTTTGCCTTCCGGCTCGGCTCCTTCTTCACCACAACGGATCGGTACAACGTCCGCATTACTGAAGACGCCGCACCGATCCGCCTGTCGATCTCACGATCCACTCTTCCTCACTCGTGAACAAGACTTCTAGGTACTTGAACTCCTCCACTTGGGGCAGGGTCTCCTCCCCAACCCGGAGATGGCAACTAATATTGGATGCTATATCAGTGTATATCCTATACTGTACATATATTATGTAAATATTACGTATATATGTTATATTTTATATTGCTTTTACTCCATTTTATACCTACATACCATCTTTTCCATTATTGTAACTGAGCTACTGTGTGGAGCAAATTTCCCTTGTGGGTCATTTAAGTTTGTCCAAGACAAGGGTCTAAGTCTAATTACAGTATATTATCATATTTTCCAATAAAATACTTTACAGCAAACTATCCACAATCTAATAAAAATTACAATAAATTGTACATTGTTCTTTACAGCATATTAATGGGGTGGAATAGCTCGGTTGGTTGAGCGGCCGTGCCAGCAACTTGAGGGTTCCAGGTTCGATCCCTGCATCCACCATTCTAGTCACTGCCGTTGTGTCCTTGGGCAAGACACTTTACCCACCTGCTCCCAGTGCCACCCACACTGGTTTAAATGGAACTTAGATATTGGGTTTCACTATGTAAAAGCGCTATATAAATATAATTCACTACTGTTTTTCGCATTAAAATTCTGTTGACTGCGCTGCCAGTTTTTGACTAAAATCTACGGTTGTTGTTTTTAACGGTGTATTACTGCAAATGGAAAGACTGTACATTTGTTTTTACTAGAGATGTTGGCAGTCCAATATTATCGGCCGATAAATGCTTTGAAATGTAATAACAGAAATGATCGGTATCGGTTTCAAAAAGTACAATTTATGACTTTTTAAAACGCCGCTGTACGGAGTGGTACACGGACGTAGGGAGAATTACAGAGCGCCAATAAACCCTAAAGGCATTGCCTTTGCGTGCCGACCCAGACACATAATACCTATGGCTTTTCACACGCACACGTGAATGCAACGCATACTTGGTCAACAGCCATACAGGTCACACTGAGGGTGGCTGTATAACTAACTAACACTTTTACAAATATGCGCCACACTGTTAACCCACATCAAACAAGAATGACAGACACATTTCGGGAGAACATCCGCGACGTAACAACTTAAACACAACAGAACAAATACCAAGTATCCCTAGCAGCACTCACTCTTTCCGGACGCTACAATAAACCCCACCCCACCCCACCTCAACCTCCTCCAACATGTTCCAAATTCCAAGCTGCTGTTTTGAGGCATGTTAAAAAAAAAAAGCACTCTGTGCATTATTTTGGAACTTGCAAGCGTTCTACTTGTTCTTACTCGCCGTTGCCGTGTTTCTTCTTTGTTCTTCTGCTTCGTCTCTGTTATGTTTTTGGACATTACTACTTGCCGTAGTTTGAAAACGATGCATGATGTGAATCCGGATGTTGTGTGTCAGTGTATTAACGTGCCGGCTGGAATAAACACACGCTGAGAAATAGCTCCGTGCCTGCCTTCTTTATGGGTTATAGATAAACCTAAGGATAACGGAGACATATATAATATTCTCCTTTTCAGGTGAGAGAGGACGCTAAAGGCACGCCCCCAATATCGTTGTCCGGGTGGAAATTGGAGAAATACGGGAGAATGGTTGCCCCGGTAAAATCGGAAGGGTTGGCAAGTATGCTTTAGCACAGGGGTCGGGAACCTTTTTGGCTGAGAGAGCCATGAAAGCCAAATATTTCAAAATGTATTTGCGTGAGAGCCATATAATATTTTTAAACAGTGAATACAACTAAATGCTTGCATTTTTAAGTAAGACCAACATTTTTAGAGTATAATAAGTCTCTTATTCTTTTTAATACAATTTTTATTCTAAGGTTAACCAATAATAAATATAATACTTCTTACCATTAATGCAACATCTTGAACAGTTGTGATAGAAAACGGATGGTTGGATTAAAATGCATGACAATGTTTTATAATTTGAACATTATTTTTAACACTGTGATTACCAGCGGAATTATTCATTACTTATCGTGTTAAGCAATGTCAGCTATGATTTATCTGAGAGCCAGAAGCAGTCATCAAAAGAGCCACATCTGGCTTTAGAGCCATAGGTTCCCTACCCCTGCTTTAGCATAAAAGCTGTATTAGCAGCTCCACAAGACATCACGTGGTCTTAGGGCAGGGGTCGGCAACCCAAAATGTTGAAAGAGCAATATTGGACCAAAAATACAAAAACATATCTGTCTGGAAACGCAAAAAATTCAAAGCCATATTACATACAGATAGTGTGTCATGAGATATGAATTGAATTATGAGGACTTAAAGGAAACTAAATGAGCTCAAATATAGCTACAAATGAGGCATAATGATGCAATATGTACATACAGGGAGCCTAAATAGCACGTTAGCATCGATTAGCTTGCAGTCATAGAGTGACCAAATATGTCTGATTAGCATGCACATAAGTCAATAACATTAACAAAACTCACCTTTGTGCATTCATGCGCAAAGTTATAAGTTTAGTGGACAAAATGAGACAAAAAAGAATTGGCATAAAACACGTCTTAGAAAGTCGGAGAAAGTTATGCATGTAAACAAACTAGGGTGAGTTCAAGGACCGCCAAAATTAATAGGACAAAACGGCGCTCGCCAAATACTCGAATCAGTGAAGCATGTTTAATAAAAACAGTGTGCTTTATAGCAATTAGGGAGGTTTGTGTCATGTTTGTCCTCCTACAGAAACCAAATTAAAACAAAAAATATGTTTTTTCCCCCTCATCATTTCCATTTTTCATATATTTTTGAAAAAGCTCTAAAGAGCCACTAGGGCGGCGCTAAAGAGCCACGGGTTGCCGACCCCTGTCTTAGGGCGTGTTTGCACATGTGCACTGCCTGCTTCTCCTCGCCAAGCTGTCACGCTGACATCAGGACCGCTTTTACGGCCGGGCTCGGACGTCTAATTCGACAACTGCGAAGCGCTCAGGTAGCAGTTTTATGACTTTTTCCACAAACAGCGTGATGAACTTTGCTACTAGCGAGGACGCAGAAGAACACACGGAGGGCGAGAGCAGTAGGAGTGTCTTATCTCCACCTCCACCCCGCCCCCACCCCTTAATGTGTTGACTCAGGGTCGGACCCAAAAAGGAAAGCCGGCCGCAGGGATGAGTTGATAATGTGTAACTTGTTTAGTTGCAGGCATGTCTTGGTCGGCAGCGTGTGGCTCAGAGCGGTCGAGCACCAACACGCCTGTTTGCTTTACAGTCAGCTAAGCAAACACCTTCAAGATGGCGTCCACCACGGCTGTCAGCAGCGTGTTGCACAGCATCATCCACGGTGTGACAAAAGATACCAGCATGTCACGACCACCCACCACCGACTCACACCGATGGGCGTGGCCTGATGCGGCGTCCGATTTAATTGGTTCCGTCCGAGCTTTTGGTTTTTGATTTTCCTCATGGCACGGCATTAAGTAAACACAAGATGTAACCTCGCACCACAATCCCGAGGAAGCCAGCTGTGTCTGGCGGGCTCTGAGCAGGCCTCACTAGATGGCAATGTTTCCTTTCCACTACGAGTCCATCACTCAACACGACGACGAGCCTCGGTGACGACGTGAGGTACACAAACGCCACACAACTACTTGAATGGATGAAGGAATAGCAGACAAGAGTGAGAGCGTGGTGCTTTTGTGTGCAGTCTGGAATGTTCCATCTGTTTGACTAAAACACTGACTCTCTCCGTATTAGCCGACAAACAAGGAACGTTTCACAAAACATCAAAGCGGCTCCGGAGGGTCAACGCAGGTGAATTTGTGTGTGTGTGTGTGTGTGTGTGTGTGTGTGTGTGTACTTGGGGTCAAAGAGTGCTTCTGCACCACGCTTGCCTTGATTTGACCCAATCAGACACTCGTGGCCTATTTGTCCCGGGTTTGTTACTCCAAATCTTGTCACTTTCATACTGAACAAATGAAAATTGCATTATTTTCCTTACTCCTCAGCCGCCAATGTTTCCAATTAGTACGTCTCCTTCTGCTACGTAGCCAAGATGGGGACTATTGATGGTAGTAAGTAGGGCTGAACGATATATCGATATACGCGATACATCGCGGGTTTGTCTCTGTGCGATATAGAAAATGACTACCGACTTATAAGTATTGACTACCTATAAGTCGCAGTATTTTACATAGTTTGGCCGGAGGTGCGACATATACTCCGGAGCAACTTATGTGTGAAATTATTAACACATTACCATAAAATATGAAATAATATTATTTATTTAATTCGCGGAAGAGACGGCGAAAATGTCAACAATCGTCACACACACGTCAACCAAAAAGAATTCAGCGGGGGAGGGTCCTGGCAGAAGTGCATTGTGGGTCATGGAATGCTAACTGCTATATGCTACTGCCGTAACTATTAAAATGGATCATTTCATCGTTGGCGGTAACTTATAAAAACTCTAAGGCGCTGAACAAAAATGGCACTGAAAAGGAAATCATGTACTGCGGATTACACAATATCAAATAATATTATTCATCTCATTCGCGGAAGAGACCAAGAAAATGTCAGAAATCGTCACACACACGTCAACCAATAAGAATTCAGCGGGGGAGGGTCATGGCAGAAGTGCATTGGGGGTCATGGAATGCTAACTGCTATATGCTACTGCCGTAGCTATTAAATTGGATCATTTCATTGTTGGCGGTCACTTATAAAAACTGAGAATGGCTGAACAAAAATGGCACCGAAAAGGAAATCATGTACTGCGGATTACACAATATCAAATAATATTATTCATCTCATTCGCGGAAGAGACCAAGAAAATGTGAGAAATCGTCACACACACGTCAGCAATCGTCACACACACGTCAACCAATAAGAATTCGGCGGGGGAGGGTCATGGCAGAAGTGCATTGGGGGTCATGGAATGCTAACTGCTATATGCTACTGCCGTAGCTATTAAATTGGATCATTTCATTGTTGGCGGTAACTTATAAAAACTGAGAAGGGCTGAACAAAAATGGCACTGAAAAGGAAATCATGTACTGCAGATTACAAGCTGGACGTAGTGAAATAGGCAGCAGAAAACGACAAGAGGAAGCGGCGCATACCTTTGGAGTTGGCAGAGTTGTTTAGAAGCGACATCGAGGAAGAACATTTCATGGGATTTATCGATTAGGAGTGACAGATTGTTTGGTAAATGTATAGCATGTTCTATATGTTATAGTTATTTGAATGACTCTTACCATAATATGTTATGTTAACATACCAGGCACCTTCTCAGTTGGTTATTTATGCCTCATATAACGTACACTTATTCAGCCTGTTGTTCACTATTCTTTATTTATTTTAAATTGCCTTTCAAATGTCTATTCTTGGTGTTGGATTTTATCAAATACATTTCCCGCAAAAATGTGACTTATACTCCAGTGCGACATATAAATATGTTTTTTTCCTTCTGTATTATGCATTTTCGGCCGGTGCGACGTACACTCCGCAGTGACTTATACTCCGAAAAATACAGTATATTGTGATATTCGAGTATACGTTCTCACGCAGTTGCTTTTAGCTGCGGGCATTACACTACAGGCTCTTCACACTCCTTCTTGTGTCTCCTTCTCAAGGATAGTACCTTCTTACACACGTCACATACTGTCACGTCATACGTCACATACGTATACGATCACGCGGTAACGTTAGCTGTGATGCTAGCGAAGCTGTGCGAGTGGTAATACGAGAGAAAGAAGGTGCGAATCTGGTAACAAATGAAGGAAGAATTAATTCCCCAAAAAACAGCAGGGGATCTATGGTCTGGCGGTGGTTCGGCTTCAAGCAGGAAGATGTCGAATAGACAACTTTAATTTGTCAAGTGTGGGGACAGGCGTTGCTACCAAAAGTAGCATTACTGCTAAGCCGAACCACTGCCAGATGATGGACCCCCTGCTAAGGCAAAATATGGAGATATATATCGTGTATCGTGACATGGCCTAAAAATATCGAGATATTAAAAAAAAGGACATATCGCCTAGCCCTAGTAGTAAGTGTCCATTACTTCGGTTTTTCAAAAATTTTTTAAAAGTCACCTGCTAATAACTGTTTAATAAATACAGTTTTGGTCAATTGACTTAGTTGTGATTTCCTTCTCTCCATGAAAGTTTAAAATGAGCATATATTAATGCAGTATGAAGAACAATGTTTTAATGTAGACACATAGAATCATCATACTGCTGTGATTATATGCATCAAGTGTTCATTCAAGGCTAAGGCAAAATATCGAGATATATATATCGTGTATCGTGACATGGCCTAAAAATATCGAGATATTAAAAAAAGGCCATATCGCCCAGCCCTAGTAGTAAGTATGCATTACTTCGGTTTTTCAACCTTTTTTGAGGCACATTTTTTTCATTGAAAAAATGCGGAGGAACACCACCAGCAGAAATCATTAACAAAGTAAACTCAGCAGCTGATATTGATAGTAAAAAGTCGTTGTCGCGATTGTTGGATATGAATTTAAACCATGACCAAGCATGCATCAGTATAGCTCTTGTCTCCAAGTAGGTGTACTGTCACCACCTGTCACATCACGCTGTGACTTATTTTGAGTTTTTTGTTGTTTTCCGGTGTGTAGTGTTTTAGTTCTTTCCGTGCGCTCCTATTTTTGTGGCTTTTTCTCTTTATTCGGTATTTTCCTGTAGCAGTTTCATGTCTTCCCTGACCGCTATTCCCTACATCTACTTTGTTTTAGCAATCAACAACATTTCAGTTGTTTTTATCCTTCTTTGTGGGGACATTGTTGATTGTCATGTCATGTTCGGATGTACATAGTGGACACCATCTTTGCTCCACAGTAAGTCTTTGCTGTCGTCCAGCATTCTGTTTTTGTTTACTTTGTAGCCAGTTTAGTTTTAGTTTCATTCTGCATAGCCTTCTCTAAGTTTCAATGCCTTTTCCTAGGGGCATTCACCTTTTGTTTATTTTCGGTTTAAGCATTAGACACCTTTATACCTGCAAGCTGCCTCCCGCTGTTTCTGACATCTACAAAGCAATTAGCTACCGGCTGCCACTTACTGATATAGAGGAGTATCACACGGTTACTCTGCCGATCTCCAGACAGTGCAGACACTCAACAATGGCACATTATTTGCTGATTATAATTACTGGTTTGCAAAAAATATTTTTAACCCAAATAGGTGAAATTAGATAATCTCCCACGGCACACCAGACTGTATCTCACGGCACACTAGTGTGCCGCGGTACAGCGGTTATGTTTTTTAAGGGCTTCATAGGCTGAATTGCGCAACTAACATAGGCTCCATTGTAAGTGAACGTTTGAAAGCATTTATTTAATATTTAAAATCCCCCCCTAAAAGAGAAAACATCCATCGTCATGTCTCTCATAATAATTGTGAACGACAGGCAAGTTCCCTTTTAGGTGGTGCAGACCAGATTGAACTAGAAGCCAATGCAGACGTTATTAGGCTGATGATGTCATCTCCTTATAAAATTCACCTTTGCTTCATAGAATTTACGGCGCAGGCGCTTGTCTTTCGGGCAGACGTTTCTCCGAATATTCCTGTACCACTTCCGTGCAATGTAGCCTCGCCAGAAAGCCTGGATTCTGCACACACAGAAATACAAATATTTATTTGCAGAGTTGACAAACTTATAGCACAGTGATCTGCATCATACTATATCGAATACAGCGTTTTAGTACGACTCACTTTTTGCATCCATCCATCCATTTCCTACCGCTTGTCTCCGGGTGTACATGGGCGGAAGGCGGAGACATTCACACTTACATTTACACACTGGCCAAACATGAACTTGTGCATAACAAACTAGTCATTTTGGATGGACGGACAATTGCAAAATAATCCACCATGTGGCCAAAGAAAGTAGCGTTTGGTAAAGGTGAGAAACCCCCTAAAGCACAGGTATCAAACTCAAAACCTGGGGCCAGTTCTGGCCCGCCACATCATTTTATATTGATCACGAAAGCCTGGAAATAATATGTCTCGAATAAGCATAGTACTTTTCTTAGTAAATGTACTTGTTCTTTCCATTTTGACAGAAACAATACATGTACTGCATGCATATGCCTATTTTTTATACTTTAATATGAACTAATAATGCAACAAATATAATACTATTATACATTTCAAGCATTTTGTGTTAGAATAAAAATAAATAAATATGTTGTCGTTTCAACAATGTTTAAATTCAAATAACTGAATAAATACCGTATTTTTTGGACTATAAGTCGCAGTTTTTTTTTTTATAGTTTGGCCGGGGGTGCGACTTATACTCAGGAGCGACTTATGTGTGAAATTATTAACACATTACCGTAAAATATCAAATAATATTATTTCGCTCATTCACGTAAGAGACTAGACGTATAAGATTTCATGGGATTTAGCGATTAGGAGTGACAGATTTTTCGGTAAACGTATAGCATGTTCTATATGTTATAGTTATTTGAATGACTCTTAGTGAATTATATTTATATAGCGCCTTTCTCAAGTGACTCAAAGCGCTTTACATAGTGACACCCAATATCTAAGCTATATTTAAACCAGTGTGGGTGGCACTGGGAGCAGGTGGGTAAAGTGTCTTGCCCAAGGCCACAACGGCAGTAACTAGGATGGCACAAGCGGGAATCGAACCTGCAACCCTCAAGTTGCTGGCAGGGCCACTCTACCAACCGAGCTACTCCGCCCTCTTACCATAATATGTTACGTTAACATACCAGGCACCTTCTCAGTTGGTTATTTATGCCTCATATAACGTACACTTATTCAGCCTGTTGTTCACTATTCTTTATTTATTTTAAATTGCCTTTCAAATGTCTATTCTGGGTGTTGGGTTTTATCAAATAAATTTCCCCCAAAAATTCGACTTATACTCCAGTGCGACTTATATATGTTTTTTCCCTTCTTAATTATGCATTTTCGGCACATGCGACATATACTCTGGAGCGACTTATACGCCAAAAAATACGGTACTTAAATATCTGCTTGACTTATAATTTCAAGGCAAGCTATCCGTCAAATTGTGCAGTGTCAAAATAATAAAACGATTTTATGCTAAAAACGTTACCAACAAAAATAGCAGTAGATACACAGTAAAAACAACAAACCATAGATTTTATACACTGTAAACACAACAACCATAGATTTTACCAAAAAAAACAAAAACACTGGTACCGCTTTTAGATTTAAAGTAATATGCTGTACACAACTTTGTCAATTTTACAGTGAGATTTTGGAAACTCGGATGCAGTTTTTTTTCCACTATAAAAGCAAACATTTTTTTACAATGTAGGTAAAAAAATATATATAAATCACATACATCTGCAATTGTGTAAATATAGCATTAGGAAAAATGTTATCCCATTTTATTTAAATCCCATTTATATTTATATTATTCACTGCTACAAATGGCCTTCTGAGGGCAGCCATAATAACTGCAATGTGGCCAGGGTTTCCCGAAGCTTTTTGTTGTTAAGGCGGCCGCCTTAACAACAAAGAGCCACCGCCTAAACTAAAGTCTTAAAAAAAAATTGACCTGTCCAGCTTATCAGGCCAATCATATAGTTGATGTAGATGCCCATATCAGCTGTTTAGATTTACTTTACAAAAGAAAAGTGTAGGATACTGCTCTTGTGGCCTTTTCTTGTATTTGACTTTATTATTATTATTATTGCTATTGTACTATTTTTTCAGCTATCGTTACATTATTCATTAGTAACGTAGCAGCTTAGTTTTGAATGGCAGGGTCCCTGCTATCACATGTTGATAAAAAAATAACATTTACATAATAAAAATCAACAACAGGCTTCCCAAATGCTGTACTAAATTAAGCATGATGAGTTGAGCATATGTCAGGATCTGGCCCCACTTAACTGTTTTTCAAACGGTTAATGCAAATGCCTATTTAATGTAAGTCATTAATTTGACTTAGTCATTATTTTGTCTTAGTAAGTCAATATTTACTAAGTCAAAATAATGAAATACTTAGGAACCTCAAGTAACTAGGACTGTTTTGTGTTGTGTTTTACTTTAGGGAAAAAATATCGAGACATACATCGTATATTGCCATTCTTTATACGGAGTGGAAAACACAACTAAAAATTGTAGGCTTCTTCACCACAGTCAGTAGTCTATTGCAGCAATGGAGATACACCACCTTAACTAACAAATATTCTGGTGGAAACATTGGTGGCCATCAATGAAAATGAGTTTGACACCCCTACACTTAAGGTAAAAGTGATGTAATACATTTAATTTGTCATTTCATGCATTTCACTTAGTTTTCTGCATTTAAAACTATAAACGTTTTCCACAAAATGCGATCTGTGTTCATATTCCCTCGAACAGATTATTTGTAATGGGAACAAATGCTTCGTTTTTTGTGTAATTAGTTCTTTGTGGACCTTTTGTCAAATTTTACAAAAAGAGATGGTAGGACTGTATTTTGACTGGTTGGGAGAAGAGAGAGGTGACTGCAAACCAGAGCAATAATCGCACCTGGCGGCACACTGGTTGCGAAAGAGGCGTGCGGCATCGTGGATCACACGCGTTTCGTACTGCTCCCTCCTGCACATCGGGCAGCACTTCCTCCCGGAGAACCTCTCGAAGGCCTGCAGACATGCTTTGTGGAAGACATGGGAGCAGGACAGCAGCACCTAAGAGGGACACAAAGACACTGTTGAGCCTAATGGAACACACACACATAGCAGCTTTAGGATGCCAACGTGAGTGTGTGTATTCAGACACATGTGAAAGTGTGTAACTAAGTGTTATTTGCCAAGAGGATAGAAGGAACCAGCAGGAGCTTCTGCAAACCGGCTGGAACCTGGACTACCTACCAGAGGAGCCCTTTTATGCTGTGAAAGGGGACGGCTACAGCAATGCCACTTGGCACACGAAAAGGTTTACTTAGATCTCTGGAGGGCAGGAGGTCGGGGGGACGTATTGATTTCCTATTGTTTTGGGCCGGCTCCACACTCTCCATCGGCTGAGAGAGAGCCCCCCTGCTGTGCACAATTTCCAGCAGCTCGACAAGCCATTAGAGCGGAGAGAAAGCCACAACCTGCAGTCTGACATATCGCATTCAACACATGCATTTCAAGACTAAACAAGCCGTTCCAGATCATTCCGAGAAGGATATCGCTCATTTCAACTGGCGCTGTCAAAGTTCAAGATTTTATTTTTGTCATACAAACCCCGTTTCCATATGAGTTCGGAAATTGTGTTAGATGAAAATATAAACAGAATACATCCATCCATCCATTTTCTACCGCTTATTCCCTTTCGGGGTCGCGGGGGGCGCTGGCGCCTATCTCAGCTACAATCGGGCGGAAGGCAGGGTACACCCTGGACAAGTCGCCACCTCATAAACAGAATACAATGATTTGCAAATCTTTTTCAACCCATATTCAGTTTAATGCACTACAAAAACAATATTGTTGATGTTCAAACTCATAAACTTTATTATTTTTTTGCAAATAATAATAAACTTAGAATTTCATGGCTGCAACACATGCCAAAGTAGTTGGGAAAGGGCATGTTCACCATTGTGTTACATCACTTTTTCTTTTAACAACACTCAATAAACGTTTGGGAACTGAGGAAAAATAATTGTTGAAGCTTTGAAAGTGGAATTCCGTCCCATTTTTGTTTTATGTAGAGCTTCAGTCGTTCAACAGTCCGGGGTCTCCGCTGTCGTATTTTTCGCTTTCTAATGCGCCACACATTTTCGATGGGATACAGGTCTGGACTGCAGGCAGGCCAGGAAAGTACCCGCACTCTTTTTTTACAAAGCCGCGCTGTTGTACCACGTGCTGAATGTGGCAGAGATTGATGTCGGTTTTTGATACAGTGCCGTCTGAGGGATCGAAGGTCACGGTCATTCAATGTTGGTTTCCGGCCATGCTGCTTACTTGGAGTGATTTCTCCAGATTCTCTGAACCTTTTGATATTATGGACTGTAGATACTGAAATCCCTAAATTTTTTGCAATTGCACTTTGAGAAACGTTGTTCTTAAACTCTTTGACTATTTGCTCACACAGTTGTGGACAAAGGGGTGTACCTCGCCCCATCCTTTCTTGTGAAAGACTGAGCATTTTTTGGGAAGCTGTTTTTATACCCAATCATGGCACCCACCTGTTCCCAATTAGCCTGCACACCTGTGGGGTGTTCCAAATAAGTGTTTGATGAGCATTCCTCAACTTTATCAGTATTTATTGCCACCTTCCCCAACTTCTTTGTCACGTGTTGCTGGCATCAAATTCTAAAGTTAATGATTATTTGCACAACAAATCAGTTTGAACATCAAAGATGTTGTCTTTGTAGTGCATTCAATTGAATATGGGTGAAAATGATTTGTAAAGCATTGTATTCCGTTTATATTTACATCAAACACAATTTCCCACCTCATCTGGAAACGGGATTTGTATATTATTTCAAAATGGTAAGCATGACTATGTTTGTTAGTGCAGTGGTTCTCAACCTATTTTCAGTGATGTACCCCCTGGGAAGGTTTTTTTTAATTCAAGTACCCCCTGATCAGAGCAAAGCATTTTTGGTTGAAAAAAAGAGATAAAGAAGTAAAATACATCCATCCATCCATCCATCCATTTTCTACCGCTTATTCCCTTTTGGGGTCGCGGGGGGCGCTGGCGCCTATCTCAG
The DNA here is from genome assembly GCF_033978795.1 of Nerophis ophidion. Lineage (NCBI taxonomy): Eukaryota > Metazoa > Chordata > Actinopteri > Syngnathiformes > Syngnathidae > Nerophis > Nerophis ophidion. Next base: position 45,414,194 of record NC_084625.1, read on the forward strand.
CTACAATCGGGCGGAAGGCGGGGTACACCCTGGACAAGTCGCCCCCTCATCGCAGGGCCAACACAGATAGACAGACAACATTCACACTCACATTCACACACTAGGGCCAATTTAGTGTTGCCAATCAACCTATCCCCAGGTGCATGTCTTTGGAAGTGGGAGGAAGCCGGAGTACCCGGAGGGAACCCACGCATTCACGGGGAGAACATGCAAACTCCACACAGAAAGTTCCCGAGCCTGGATTTGAACCCAGGACTGCAGGAACTTCAGCACCATGTTATTAATTTCTGATTGATTAAATTGTATAACAGTGAGAAATATCGCTCATTTGTAGTAATCTTTCTTGAACTATTTGGAAAAAAAGATATACAAATAACTAAAAACTTGTTGAAAAATAAACAAGTGATTCAATTATAAATAAAGATTTCTATACATAGAAGTAATCATCAACTTAAAGTGCCCTCTTTGGGGATTGTAATAGTGATCCATCTGGATTTATGAACTTCATTCTAAACATTTCTTCACAAAAAATAAATTTTTAACATCAATATATATGGAACATGTCCACAAAAAATCTAGCTGTCAACACTGAATATTGCATTGTTGTATTTCTTTTCACAGTTTATGAACTTACATTCATCTTTTGTTGAAGTATTATTCAACAAATATATTTATAATGGATTTTTGAATTGTTGCTATTTTTAGAATATTTAAAAAAAATCTCACGTCCCCCTTGGCATACCTTCAAGTACCCCCAGGGTACGCGTACCCCCATTTGAGAACCACTGTGTTAGTGTGTGTCTGTAAAAGAATGTTTGTGTCCATTTTGCTTTGAGCCAAGTTTAATAAGCAAACATCCGCATGAAGCAAACAAATTATCCAGGTGATCACATGTTGATGGTATTGAAATTGATCCGTCAAAGTGACACTTACTGGAGATGAAATACTTCCGTCTATCTGACATTAATCACGCGGCTGCTGAACCTGTCGCCTTGTCGAGTGGGGCCGAGTCTGAACACGCTGGAGTTTGCAGTGACCACTTTGTCAATGTCTGTATGAACTTTAAACTGACCTTTTAACTGCTTATACATTTATTTTATTTTGGTTGTTCTGCATATACCTAGATATGAGCAGTTTTGTGTCGATCCCACATGACAGTCTGGACTATGTTTATTATTTTCCTGGGTCTAGAATCACTTCTTGTGCTGGTGCTCTTGTTTTGTCACTATTTGCTGTTTGGTCTCTGTATTTTGCGTCACCTTTATTTTCTGTTTGTTGTCTTGCCCGCACACCTGTTCCTCATTGTTAATAAATTCTATTTAGTGCCACCCTGTTCTCTCCTTTAGTGCTGGTTCATTATTTAGTGTTCTGCTAGACCTGTGTTCCATGTCTTCTGCCCGGCCAAAAAAACAAGATAAACGCCACACTAGGAAAAATACAAACAGATGGTGAAAACAGGAACTAACGTAAATGTCACAAAGAGCAAGCCATACTGCCAGGCAGTGTGGTGCAAGGCAGGAATAAATAGCTACATGATTAGTGATCAGGTGAGCATCCTGACCACTAATTACAGGCAGGTGCCGAAAATCAGCACCCATGGCAACTAAGAAAGCCAACGAGGGTGCTGAAAAAGTAATAAACAATTAAGAAATACCAAATTAAACATGTGCCGGCAACGGATCATGACTAACTGCACTTTTTTGGGGGGTATTTTGCCTATTGTCTACAATCATTATGAGAGACAAGAACAGACGTCTTTTTTAAAAATAAATTTTAAAATGATAAAGAACCCTTGGAAGATGCGGCTAATGGGCAGTTGCAGCCTTTAAAGCCCTATAAAACAACTTTAAAACCCTTCATCAACGTTTTACACACACTCTGCAAGTATATATATAATGTAGTAACAGAAAATTAATATAAACAATAATTACCGTATTTTGGTCATTTTAATCAATGCGGGAACTAATTCTTCTGTGCATTTATTTCCGTTTCCATACCAGCGCATTTCCGACTTCTGGGAACAACCCCTTTCAGATACAAAGACACGTGTGTGTTGTAATCATGGTAGATTTGGTAACAAACAACGAAGACGACTATTTTTGGACAAATTAGGATTCGCAACTTATCTTTTTGAATCTGAATATGCGAAGGATGAACTGCTGCTTCAAGAAGAGAGTGAGGTGTAAGTGATTCGAAGCTGTAAAATGTGGAACTTGAAGCCATGTTATTTTGACATAAATGGACTGCTTACCCATAATTGACCAGAAAAACCTTTGTTGTCAGCTGGACCAAACAGACAACTGGCCTTCGAGTGAGTCACTCTTTATATTGATCATGATACACGCAGCACGTCATGCTTGCTAATACAAGTACAGTACATACGTTGTCTGGCTAGCTGCGTACAAACAAAACATGAAATAATACTCTACAGATACTGTAATAAGATTGTTCATGTTTTTCAGTCAACACAGATTTGTGTTCTATCGCAGTGTTGTGCATTACAAACTTACAACGCGTTTCGTGCTGACGCAGTTGTTAGCCTATCTCTTGCCGTAGTTAACTTGTATGGCTAATACCGTAGCACGCTGATGTGTTAGTACACCACAAAAAAAATCCTCAATGTTTGCTCTTTAAATACCAATGTGGCTACAGTTTGGTTATTTTACAGGTTATGGGACGTAAATGAAGTATTGGTTTTTGAATGCATTTTAAAGTAATTTAGAAGTAGAATAGATTGCTTCCATTAGCTGCATTGCTAACCATACAGAGCAAGCCTATTTGTATATGTTATAAAGCGAAAAAACCAACATTTTGTCTTCTTGTCTCTTATAAATATTGTGAACATTAGGCAAAATAAAAATACAAACACATATGTAGACTATAAAGAAGTGCCTTAAATGTAAAAAAAAAATCGTAAAATGCCCCCTTTAAGAAATAATGTGAATATTTCATTGATTTTGTTAGACCGCCATCCTGTGTTTTTGTCGGATTATAATTGTAATCAAAATTGAATCAATGATCTTAAAAGTTTTAAGTATCAGTATCGGGATGACTAATACTGCCCCTTTAACTACTTAGTATTGGATCAATTGCCAAAATTATAGCATCGCACAAAACTAATGTAAAGTATCGAAACAACAGAATAATCAATCAATCAATCAATCAATCGTTTAGTTATATAGCCCTAAATCACAAATGTCTTAAAGGACTGTACAAACCACTACGACATCCTCGGAAGAACCCACATAAGGGCAAGGAAAACTCACACCCAGTGGGACGCCAGTGACAATGATGAATATGAGAAACCTTGGAGAGGACCTCAAATGTGGGCAACATCCCCCTCTAGGGGGCCGAAAGCAATGGACGTTAAGCGGGTCTAACATGATACTGTGAAAGTTCAATCCATAGTGACTCCAACACAGCCGCAAGAGTTCAGTTCAAAGCGGATCCAAGACAGCAGCGAGAGTAAATTGTAATAAGTGCTCATTACAATTTACAGAAGTGTAGACAGAACCATGTTGCAACGGAAAGTAACCAGATATTAACAGTAAATTAGGAAATAGAATAATAATAATTTTACAAAATAACAAAACCGGAAATGACGCAACGTGGTAAAGCATACGCGTGCAGCCAAATTACGACCATCCGATTTAAAATGATTCTATTATCGTTTATTTGCTAAATAATATGTTGTGATATAGTATATCGTTATTGCAGGAGGCTGCGCTATTCATCACCATGTAGATATTAGGCCATATTGCCCATTCCTAACTGGTATGCTTACAACATTAGTTCCCCTAAGTTGTGCTATCACAATATCAACGTTGATTTACCGTATTTTTTGGACTATAAGGCGCACTAAAATCCTTTCATTTTCTCAATAACCGACTGTGCGCCTTATAACTCGGGTGTCTAATGTACGGAATAATTCAGTTTGTGCTTACCGACCTCGAAGCAATTTTATTTGGCAATGAAAAGTGTGACCAGTAGATGGTAGTCACGCATATGAGATAAGTGTGGACTGCAATATGATGGCAGTAAACACCAAAACTTTAAATGTTCCATTGGAAATAAAGAACATTACACACGGTACTCAAAAATCTGCCAAAATGTTTTCGTATGACTTTGAAGCCGCACTGCTTGATGGATTGTCAGCCCATTACGGCTACCGTAGTCAGAGATACAAATATTACTATGGTGTGTGTATAAGGACCGCAAATGGCACCCATTAGCTGACATTATCTGGCGTTTTGTTTCACAATATTATGCAAAACCAACTTTGATAATGTGTATTTGAGATCTGCACAAGTCCTGAAAATTTGCGCAGGTCCGCCACTGTAGTCAGTGCCGATGCAGTAGTCCATAAGCGTCTTCTTGTTATGGCGCTTTCACCCTCTGCTGTTGCAATTTCTAATATAAAGTAGCGTAAAGTTTTAATTTATAGCTCACTATGGAAACGCTAAAAACTACCGGTATAGTGGGTTTACATAAATCACCCAAGGAACTTTAGTTATTAGAGAGTTCCGGTCGGACGGTTTTTCACAGGACACATTTCCGGCATTGTTGAACTAGTGAGTCACAGATGAGGATATGCTGTATCGTTTTTGATTGAAGTAAAGTCTGAATGTCATTAAAACAGTTATCTCCATCTTTTGACGCTTCTTCAAATCCCGTCCTTGCACGCTACACCGCTACAACAAAAATGACGGGGAGAAGACACTGTCGAAGGTGAGCCACGTAAATAAGACCGCCCACAAAACGGCGCATCCTGAAGCGACTTGAAGATGATCTGTAAAACATCATCCATGCAACATTTTGACCAAAGAACCACCATTACATGTTATGTAGACCACAAGGAAGTATTTTACATTTAGAAAAAACATTGAAATAATAACACAATTTTTTAATGCGCCTTTTCTATGAAAAAAAACCTGACTAGAGCCGCTCATCGGCTGTGCGCCTTATGGTCCGGAAAATATGGTAGTTTGCAAAATCAACATTTATTCCCCCGTAAACTCAAAAACTCCTTTGTCCAACACGCCATTAGACTGTACAACTCCTCTCTGGGGAGGGGGAAGGGGGGTACTAGGATGACAGGAGATGCAGAAAATAACAGTGCAATACTTTTTCATAACATGGTCACTACTGCCTAGTTTCTCTTGTTATATTATTATATTACTGTGATATATTTATTCCCATTGTTTTTTGTTTGTTTTTTATTCTTATTGTAATATTTTTCTATTTTGTTTCCATTTACACCCCCATTATTTACTTTACTTTAAATTGATCTCAACTCTGTACACTGCTGCTGGAATATTAATTTTCCTGAAAGAACTCTCCTGAAGGATGCAATAAAGTGCTATCTATCTATCTATCTATCTATCTATCTATCTATCTATCTGTCTAGCTATAAATTCTGATTAAACTTTGACCAAATATTAAAACCTCAGCATTTGCTTTCATTGCTTTACTGCCTAAGTTGTGATCCCAACCAGACTTAAAGAAATTATGTGCCTGATTTTTGGGACTTCTTGAACTCCTTGTGAGTGTAGAAGGACATATGGGCCACGAGATAGGTAGAAATGTGATATTCAGTGACCTTAAAGGCCTACTGAAACCCACTACTACTCACAACGCAGTCTGATAGTTTATATATCAATGATGAAATCTTAACATTCCAACACATGCCAATACGGCCTTTTTAGTTTACTAAATTACAATTTTAAATTTCCCGGGAGTTTCGTCTTCGAAACGTTGTATAATGATGACGTGTACGCAAGACGTCACAGGTTTTTAAGAAGTATGAGCGCTGCGCACACGCACAGCTAAATGGCGTCTGCTTTAACAGCATAATTATACAGTTTTTTGGAGATCTGTGTTGCTGAATCTTTTGCGATTTGTTCAATTAATATTGGGGAAGTCACAGTAGAAAGATGGAGTTGGGAAGCTTTAGCCTTTAGCCACACAAACACACGGTGATTCCTTGTTTAAAATTCCTGGAGGTGAAACTTTCCTATGGATCAGAGCGCGGTCAAGAGAACATGGATCCCGACCACTTGTCAACCAGCAGGTTTCGGTGAGAACATTGTGGTTAAAAAGTTGGTTCTTACCCGAGAAAAGCTGAGCTTGTGCCGTCCATAGCTGCCGTCGACTCCCCTGTGACACTGCGCGTCAAGACACCCGTGGAGACACCCTTCCGACTATCAGGTGATATTAAACTCACTAAAACACTAGCAACACAATAGAAAGATAAGGGATTTCCCAGAATTATCCTAGTAAACATGTCTAAGAACATCGGAATCCGTCCCAATGCAATCGCGTTTTTTTTTTTTTAACTTTTTTTTTTTTTTAGTCCGTCGCTATCAATATCCTCAAACACAAATCTTCGAATCTTTCATCCTCGTTCAAATGAATGGGGAAATTGTCGTTTTCTCAGTCCGAATAGCACTTTTTGTTGGAGGCTCCCATTAAAATCAATGTGAATATGTGAGGAGCCATCAAATATATGACGTCATCGTCTGCGACTTCTGGTACAGGCAAGGCTTTTCTCTTAGCACCGAAAGTTGCGAACTTTATCGTGGATGTTCTCTACTAAATCCTTTCAGCAAAAATATGGCAATATCGCGAAATGATCAAGTATGACACACAGAATGGACCTGCTATCCCCGTTTAAATAAGAAAATCTCATTTCAGTAGGCCTTTAAATGGGTTGGGTTGTACTTGTATAGCGCTTTTCTACCTTCAGGGTACTCAAAGCGCTTTGACACTACTTCCACATTTACCCACTCACACACACATTCACACACTGATGGAGGGAGCTGCCATGCAAGGCGCCAACCAGCACCCATCAGGAGCAAGGGTGAAGTGTCTAGCTCAGGACACAACGGACGTGACGAGGTTGGTTCTAGGTGGGATTTGAACCAGTGACCCTCGGGTTGCGCACGGCCACTCTTCCACTGCGCCACGCCGTCCCTAAGAACATGTCAACATCTTATCAAAAGTGTTGTATAGTGGATGACTCCATTTGATCACATTCAGCTACTTTTTAGTGAAATCTGGCGTATTATCTGCATTGTATATTAGGCTCTTGACACCTTTATAGTACTGTGCTCTGACATGTGCACAGCCAGTGGTAACTCGACGGTGGCCATATTGATGTTTGCCCGGAAGTACGGCGGACTTCCTCCTGGTCACATGGTTGCTCCCTAGCAATTCAGCGTTATCGCAGGCAGGCTGTTGGTGAATACCTGAGGCTGAAGGCAGAAAGCCTCTCTGCATATTGAACAAGGCTGCTCAGACTCCCGCTGCTGGAGTGACCTGGTCTTCACCCGCGTCCACTGGTCCTCGCTCAGCCTGCCCGCAGGCGGGGCCACCAAGCCCATCCTCTGAGCTGGTAAAGGAGATGATCATCACGTCATGAATGAAAGGCACATAGAAAGTTCCAGAACAGGGGTGTCAAACTAATTTTAGCTCCGGGGCCGCATGGAGGAAAATCTGTGCCCAAGCGGGCCGGACTATTAAATCATGGCAGTAAAACAAAAAAATAAAGACAACTTCAGATTGTTTTTTCTGTCTTACTTTGGCCAAAAATAGAACAAACACATTCTGAAAATATTACAATACAGAAAAAAAAATACTGGCAGCGGTAAAGTTTAGATCCCTGAAGGAAAGAAGAAAGTGAATGAATGATTATACCAGGGGTGTCAAACTTATTTTAGATCAGGGGCCACATGGAGAAAAATATACTCCCAAGTGAGCCGGACTGGTAGAATCACGGCATGATAACTTAAAAATAAAAACCCATCCATCCATCCATCCATTTTCTACCGCTTATTTCCTTTTGGGCTCGCGGGGGGCGCTGGCGCCTATCTCAGCTACAATCGGGCGGAAGGCGGGGTACACACTGGACAAGTCGCCACCTCATCGCAGGGCCAACACAGATAGACAGACAACATTCACACTCACATTCACACACTAGGGACCATTTAGTGTTGCCAATCAACCTATCCCCAGGTGCATGTTTTTGGAAGTGGGAGGAAGCCGGAGTAGCCGGAGGGAACCCACGCATTCACGGGGAGAACATGCAAACTCCACACAGAAAGATCCCGAGCCTGGGTTTGAACCCAGGACTGCAGGAACTTCGTATTGTGAGACAGACGCACCGTTTAAGATTATTTTCTTTGTTTAAAAATAGAACAAGCACATTCTGAAAATGTGCAAATCATAATGTTGTTGTTTTTTTTACACTTACATGTTGCGGTTAACAGTTTTCTATCTTTATTTGTCATTATTTATACTTTCTGAAAAGTTATGTGATAATTTTCATCAGTCAACAAATTGGTGTTCATTTTCAATCTATTAGGATAAAAACAATAATATCCGGATCAAATTACAGGATGTTATTGAAGTAGTTTACTCATTTTCCTTGACTGCGTACTAACATCGTGTTTTTTTTTTTTTTTAAATATGTAGCATAATCTACAGCAGGGGTAGGGAACCTACGGCTCGCGAGCCACATGTGGCTCTTTTGATGACTACATCTGGCTCTCGGATACATCTGAGCTGACATTGCTTAACATAATAAGTAATTAATAATTCCACTTGTAATAATTGTTCAAAATAATGTTCAAAAGATAAAACATTCTCATGCATTTGTAGTCCATCTATCTGTTTACTACCGCAACTGTTCAAGAAGTTGCGTTAAGAAGTTAATTTATCATTGGTTAGTGTGGGGCTTGTCCTCCTGGGGGTTCTCCAGACCACCAAGCAACAACATGAGAGCCTGTTTCAGGGTTACACTATTGTTTTATTTTTCAATAAGTCTCTCAGTTGCTTTCCAGCAATTGTCTTTTTCTCTTTCGTTCTCGCTCGCGCTCTGGCTCCAGCCCCAACCCCGTCTCTCATCCTGACTGCTGCTTATAACAGAGCAACAGGTGATTAGATAACAAGGCTTAGGTGGACCATCTACGCAGCTCTCGCTGATTTCGAGGCCGGTCCTGGCACACCCCAGTTCGCTGCAGGCCCGCGGGCCACGGCCCCTCCACAGTTAGCTTCAGAATAACAATGTTATTACAAAGAATAAGAGACTTATTATACTCTAGAAATGTTGGTCTTACTTAAAAATGCACGCGTTTAGTTGTGTTCAGTGTTAAAAAAAATATTATATGGCTCTTACGGAAATACATTTTAAAATATTTGGCTTTTCGGCTCTCTCAGCCAAAAAGGTTCCCGATCCCTGATCTACAGAGATACAAATCATTGTTATTGCGACATCTAGTGGACACCTTTAGAACAGCGTTTTTTTCATTAAGAAATGTTGGCTCATTTTTATACCTAGCAAACTCATCCCGCGGGCCGGAATAAAGCTGTTCACGGGTCTGATCTGGCCCGAAATTTTACTTTTTGAAACCAATAGCAATAATTTCCGATATTACATTTTAAAGCATTTATCGGCTGATAATATCGGCAGCCCGATATTATTGGACATGTCTAAACAGGATAATGCATACATTTATCAATTGTTTTCAAAACAATGACTTGATGGGGTCCCATGGGACCATCCATCCATCCATTTACTACCGCTTGTCCATTTCAGGGTAGCGGGGGGTGCCGGAGCCTATCTCAGTTTTGAAAATTCCTAGTGCCAACACTGATGGTAGTATTGGTGCGTGCAAAAACAGCAGCAGGCGGCTGTAGCCTGCCGGCCCGTTCTATAATCCCTGTTTTCAAATGAGTTGGGAAATTGTGTTAGATGTAAATATAAACGGAATACAATGATTTGCAAATCCTTTTCAACCCATATTCAGTTGAATATGCTACAAAGACAACATATTTGATGTTCAAAGTGATAAACATTTTTTTTTGCAAATAATGATTAACTTTAGAATTTGATGCCAGCAACACGTGACAAAGAAGTTGGGAAAGGTGGCAATATATACTGAAAGTTGAGGAATGCTCATCAATCACTTATTTGGAACATCTCAAAAGTGTGCAGGCTAATTGGGAACAGGTGGGTCCCATGATTGGGTATAAAAGCAGCTTCCATGAAATGCTAAGTAATTCACAAACAAGGATGGGGTGAGGGTCACCACTTGGTAAGCAAATTGTCGAACAGTTTTAGAACAACATTTCTCAACGAGCTATTGCAAGAAATTTAGGGATTTTACCATCTACGGTCCGTAAAATCATCAAAAGGTTCAGAGAATCTGGAGAAATCACTGCACGTAAGCGATGATATTACAGACCTTTGATCCCTCAGGCGGTACTGCATCAAAAACTGACATCAGTGTGTAAAGGAAATCACCACATGGGCTTAGGAACACTTCAGAAAACCACTGTCATTAACTAGAGTTGGTCGCTACATCTGTAAGTACAAGTTAAAACTCTATTATGCAAAGTCAAACCCATTTATCAACAGCACCCAGAAACGCCGCCCGCTTTGCTGGGCCTGAGCTCATCTAAGATGGACTGATGCAAAGTGGAAAAGTATCGTGTGGTCTGACGAGTCCACATTTCAAATTATATTTGGAAACTGTGGACGTGGTGTCCTCCGGAACAAAGAGGAAAATAACCATCCGGATTGTTATAGACGCAAAGTTCAAAAGCCAGCATCTGTGATGGTATGGGGGTGTATTAGTGCCCAAGGCATGGGTAACTTACACATCTGTGAAGGCACCATTAATGCTGAAAGGTACATACAGGTTTTGGAACAACATATGTTGTCATCCAAGCAACGTTATCATTGAGGCCCCTGCTTATTTCAGCAAAACAATGCCAAGCCACGTGTTACAACAGCGTGGCTTGTCCAGACCTGTCTCAAATCAAAAATGTGTGGCGCATTATGAAGCGTAAAATACGACAGCGGAGACCCCGGACTGTTGAACGACTGAAACTCTACATAAAACAAGAATGGGAAAGAATTCCACTTTCAAGGCTTCAACAATTAGTTTCCTCAGTTCCCAAACGTTTGAGTGTTGTTAAAAGAAAAGGTGATGTAACACAGTGGTGAACATGCCCTTTCCCAACTACTTTGGCACGTGTTGCAGCCATGAAATTATAAGTTAATTATTATTTGCAAAAAAAAAAAAATTAAGTTTATGACTTTGAACATCAAATATCTTGTCTGTGTAGTGCATTCAACTGAATATGGGTTGAAAATGATTTGCAAATCATTGTATTCCGTTTATATTTACATCTAACACAATTTCCCGACTCATATGGAAACGGGGTTTGTAATACTAATCAAATATAATCCATAGATAACTAATTTGCCCACAGGCCTTGACTTTGACACCACTGTTTCAGAACAACCTACCCAACGTTGGAGGAGGTGGAGGAGGACCAAGTACATATTCTCGCTCCTCTGGAAGTTCTGGTCTCTGCACATCCTTTTGCTTCCCTCTCTGCCTTAAAGGTGTTTTGCTTCTGTACTTCAGCAGGGGGTCAGAAAGCAAGAACTCGGGTTCTAGAAGGTTCCTTCTGATGTGATCCTGAAGGGCCACTGAGGTGATCACCAACTTGCTGCTTACGTCACAATCCTGTCAGATACATTCAAATTCAAATATTCACCATTGTACTGTCGATTAACTAAAAAAAATGTTCATGTGTACCAAATAAAGACAAAAGTTGAACTAAGTTTAACTAAGTTTACCGTAAAGCGCTCGTGTCGCAGGTGTTTACAATCACATTAACAAGCTAGCGTGGGAGATACACGCTCCAAACGTCGCCACGCGTTTTTTAAATAACACAACACGACGTGGGTCAGTTCCCAAAGCAGGGAAACACGTCACTTCGGCCACTTTCTCACACGGACACGCGTGACTTTTCATGAAAAGTTACTTAATTGTGAAGAGAGCGTACCTTCCGCCTTGCCATCCTAACAGCGCGGTCTGTACGGTTGCTAGGTAACGTAGGCCCCGCCCACCCTTGCCCAAAAGCGGAAATGCTTTAGTGTGGGACGTTTCAAAATAAAATAAAAATATGTCCATCCATCCATTTCCTACCGCTTATTCCCTTTCGGGGTCGCGGGGGGCACTGGCGCCTATCTCAGCTACAATCGGGCGGAAGGCGGGGTACACACTGGACAAGTCGCCACCTCATCGCAGGGCCAACACAGATAGACAGACAACATTCACACTCACATTCACACACTAGGGCCAATTTAGTGTTGCCAATCAACCTATCCCCAGGTGCATGTCTTTGGAAGTGGGAGGAAGCCGGAGTAGCCGTAGGGAACCCACGCATTCACGGGGAGAACATGCAAACTCCACACAGAAAGATCCCGGGCCTGGATTTGAACCCAGGACTGCAGGAACTTCGTATTGTGAGGCAGACGCACTAACCCCTCTGCCACCGTGAAGCCCTGATTCAAACTACTTTACTAAAATTCAACTTTTCGTGAAATATAATCACTTTGTCCCAGATAAATATAATATACAAATGCACAATAAAATTGACTATAAATTATTTAAATGTCATATACATTGTATTTTTTAGAGATGTTGTTCAAAATATTGATTCAAACTACCTTACTAAAGTTCAATTTTACGTGAAGTTAATCAATTTGTCCCAAATAAATATACAAATGCACAATAAAATTGACTATAAATTATATAAATGTCCTGTACATTGTATTTTTTATACATGTTGCTCAAAACATTGATTCAAACTACCTTACTAAAATTAAACTTTACGTGAAGTATAATCACTTTGTCCCAAATAAATATAAAAATATGATCAGTGTCAGAGCTTGGTCCGCATTGCCGGCAGTAAGTCGGACAGGTTTCCAGAGAGGGTTGGACTCCGCCAAGGCTGCCCTTTGTCACCGAGTCTCTTCATAACTTTTATGGACAGAATTTCAAGGCGTTGAGGGGATCCGGTTTGGTGGCTGCAGGATTAGGTCTATGCTTTTTTGCAGATGATGTGGTCCTGATGGCTTCATCTGGCCAGGATCTTCAGCTCTCAATGGATCGGTTCGCAGCCGAGTGTGGAGCGACTTGGATGAGAATCAGCACCTCCAAGTCTGAGTCCATAGTTCTCGCCCGGAAAAGGGTGGAGTGCCATCTCCGGGTTGGGGAGGAGACCCTGCCCCAAGTGGAGGAGTTCAAGTACCTAGGAGTCTTGTTCACGAGTGAGGGAAGAGTGGATCGTGAGATCGACAGGCGGATCGGTGCGGCGTCTTCAGTAATGCGGATGCTGTATCTATCCGTTGTGGTGAAGAAGGAGCTGAGCCGGAAGGCAAAGCTCTCAATTTACCGGTCGATCTACGTTCCCATCCTCACCTATGGTCATGAGCTTTGGGTTATGACCGAAAGGACGAGATCACGGGTACAAGCGGCCGAAATGAGTTTCCCTCGCCTAGAAATAGGGTGAGAAGCTCTGCCATTAGGGGGGAACTCAATGTAAAGAGCGGAGCCAGACGAGGTGGTTCGGGCATCTGGTCCGGATGCCACCCGAACTCCTCCTTAGGGAGGTGTTTCAGGCACGTCCAACCGGTAGGAGGCCACGGGGAAGACCCAGGACACGTTGGGAAGACTATGTCTCCCAGCTGGTCTGGGAACGCCTCGGGATTCCCCGAGAAGAGCTGGACGAAGTGGCTGTGGAAAGGAGAGTCTGGGCTTCCCTGCTTAGGCTGCTGCCCCCGCGGCCCAACCTCGGATAAGCGGAAGAAGATGGATGGATTGTGCTGTTTCAGACTGCAATATCGTTCAAGTAGAGATTATGTATGTCTAACTTGTGAGCTATGTGTGCTTAGCTGTTGTGTAGCTGCTAGTTCTTAGTAGTGTACAAAATTTAATAAAAACACAAACTTGTGTGCTGTGGGGAGGCGGAGCCGACAGTCCGATGGCGTGCCCTGCCCAAGATGGCGGCAAGGAGGCGGAGAATGCGGCTGAGCGGAGAGGCGAGGCGTGCCAGGAGCGACGCTACGAGCAAGACCAGGTGCGTGGCTCGCACACCGGCACACAATTAACTCATCTCCTCACGCTGTATAAAAGGGGAGGAGGAGGAGAGATCGGGGCGGAAGGAGTAGGAGAGCCGGCAGCAGCGACTAAGAAGCAAGAGCGCCCAAAAAGCAGACGAGGATGACGACGACGGCAGCTGAAAAGCAGACCGGAAACGAGCAGTGGAGGAAGGAGCTGAAAAGCGACCCGACCGCAGACAAGCTTTATTGCAAAATAAAGGAGTCAAACCTGCTCCAAAGCATGTCCTTCCTGGGTGGTCCATTGAACCCGAGCGACGACAGCTCAAGACTGTCACATGTGCTTATTGGGTACGGAGTGGTGCAATTGGCAGAGTGGCCGTGCCAGCAACCTGAGGGTTCCTGGTTCAATCCACATCTTCCACCAACCTCGTCACGTCTGTTGTGTCCTTGAGCAAGACACTTCACCCTTGCTCCTGATGGGTCCTGGTTAGCGCCTTGCATGGCAGCTCCCGCCATCAGAGTGTGAATGGGTAAATGGTGAAATAGTGTCAAGGCGCTTTGAGTACTTTGAAGGTAGAAAAGCGCTATACAAGTATAACCCATTTACCATTTATTGGAGGACATTTAAATGTCTGATTTGCACAAGTAAACACGCAGAAAGACTGCTTGTATTGGACATTTTACACGCAATCCGATGTTTTTGGACCAATTTTCAATATCGGATTGGGACACCTACATATAATAATATGAAAATAAAACGGTGTATACTGAAGACAGTTGTCACAGCCTGCGTGCATGCCACTAATGATTATTTTATTGTTGGCACATATTTGGAAGCTGACTAAAGGAGGTTAGTGGATGTGACTCGGACAATCTTTATTGCAAAATAAAGGAGTCAAACCTGCTCAAAAGCATGTCCTTCCTGGGTGGTCCATTGAACCCAAGCGACGACGGCTCAAGACCGTCACATGTGCTTATTGGGTACGGCGTGGTGCAATTGGCAGAGTGGCTGTGCCAGCAACCTGAAGGTTCCTGGTTCAATCCACATCTTCCACCAACCTCGTCACGTCTGTTGTGTCCTTGAGCAAGACACTTCACCCTTGCTCCTGATGGGTCCTGGTTAGCGCCTTGCATGGCAGCTCCCGCCATCAGAGTGTGAATGGGTAAATGGTGAAATAGTGTCAAGACGCTTTGAGTACCTTGAAGGTAGAAAAGCGCTATACAAGTATAACGCATTTACCATTTATTGGAGGACATTTAAATGTCTGATTTGCACAAGGAAATACGCCGAAAGACTGCTTGTATCGGACATTTTACACGCAATCCGATGTTTTTGGACCAATTTTCAATATCGGATTGGGACACCTACATATAATAATATGAAAATAAAACGGTGTATACTGAAGACAGTTGTCACAGCCTGCGTGCATGCCACTAATGATTATTTTATTGTTGGCACATATTTGGAAGCTGACTAAAGGAGGTTAGTGGATGTGACTCGGACAAGCTTTATTGCAAAATAAAGGAGTCAAACCTGCTCAAAAGCATGTCCTTCCTGGGTGGTCCATTGAACCCAAGCGACGACGGCTCAAGACCGTCACATGTGCTTATTGGGTACGGCGTGGTGCAATTGGCAGAGTGGCCGTGCCAGTTCCTGAGGGTTCCTGGTTCAATCCACATCTTCCACCAACCTCGTCACGTCTGTTGTGTCCTTGAGCAAGACACTTCACCCTTGCTCCTGATGGGCCCTAGTTAGCGCCTTGCATGGCAGCTCCCGCCATCAGAGTGTGAATGGGTAAATGGTGAAATAGTGTCAAGGCGCTTTAAGTACCTTGAAGGTAGAAAAGCGCTATACAAGTATAACCCATTTACCATTTATTGGAGGACATTTAGATGTCTGATTTGCACAACTAAACACGCAGAAAGACTGCTTGTATCATACATTTTACACGCAATCCGATGTTTTTGGACCAATTTTCAATATCGGATTGGGACACCTACATATAATAATATGAAAATAAAACGGTGTATACTGAAGACAGTTGTCACAGCCTGCGTGCATGCCACTAATGATTATTTTATTGTTGGCACATATTTGGAAGCTGACTAAAGGAGGTTAGTGGATGTGACTCAGCCAGCTGTCGTCAGAACAAAGCTAAGCTGCTCATACCTGCGCCGTGAGCTCAGGGTCCCTCCCAGGTCACCTTCACGTTGAAAACAGCCCCCGAAAGCTCTCTTTTTGTGGGGTCCGATGAAAAGTTTGCCCCATTTCGCCTTTAAAACGGTTTTGCGGCCTGGGCTGAGACGGATTGGTGAAAGCAGGCTAACGGCGATGCCTGTCAATGCTCGGAGTCGTCTAAGAAAACAAAGCCAAGACGCGACTCTGGGAGAGAAGGAAACTTCTCAAGAGGCTGCTGCATTCTTGAGATTAGGGCAAGAAAAACTTGGACCACTGTCGTTAAACCCCAGACAAAGACGTGGAACAATTTATTAGCTAAGAATTCAAGCTGAGGGCTCAATCAAAAGGCTGACGTCCACCCTGCCAGACTCAGGCTTTGGTTTGTTGTTTTAAGTAAATAATCACGCTTAAAAGATACGGCAAAGATGGGGCTCAAGTCCCCCCGCCCCCATAAAGCCTGCATTCTTCCAACTGTCATCAGAATGGATTTCAGTGTGTGCTTTTATTTTCAACAGCGACTTGTTTGTCTTAGGCCCCCTCCCCCACACCATGAACACCATTTTTTAAAGGCTTTTTATTTAACTTTCTTCTCAAAATACAACTCACCTTGACATGCAAAGATGAACCCCCAAAAAATGCTGGTACTGTTTCTTTAAAAATGTCAAAACACAAACCTCCATTTTCACGACCACATTTCAACGAGATTCTCCCAGTGTTAAAGGACACCTTAAAATAATTTTACACAATTAATGTCTTACGTGTCCAACATGGATTATACAAACCCTGTTTCCATATGAGTTGGGAAATTGTGTTAGATGTAAATATAAACAGAATACAATGATTTGCAAATCATTTTCAACCCATTTTCAGCTGAATATGCTACAAAGACAACATATTTGATGTTCAAACTGATAAACATTTTTTTGCCAATACCATTAACTTTACAATTTGATGCCAACAACACGTGACAAAGAAGTTGGGAAAGGTGGCAATAAATACTGATAAAGGTCAGGAATGCTCATCAAACACTTATTTGGAACATCCCACAGGTGTGCAGGCTAATTGGGAAAAGGTGGGTGCCATGATTGGGTATAAAAGCAGCTTCCCAAAAAAATGCTCAGTCTTTCACAAGAAAGGATGGGGTGAGGTACACCCCTTTGTCCACAACTGCAAGAGCAAATAGTCAAACAGTTTAAGAACAACGTTTCTCAAAGTGCAATTGCAAGAATTTTAGGGATTTCAACATCTACGCTCCATAATATCATCAAAAGGTTCTGAGAATCTGGAGAAATCACTCCACGTAAGCGGCTTGGCCGGAAACCAAAATTGAATGACCGTAACGTTCGATCCCTCAGACGGCACTGTATCAAAAACCGACGAACACTTCAAAAACCATTGTCTCTGAATACAGTTTGTGGCTACATCTATAAGTGCAAGTTAAAGCTCTACTATGCAAAGCGAAAGCCGTTTATCAACAACATCCAGAAACGCCGCCGGCTTCTCTGGGCCCGAGATCATCTAAGATGGACTGATGCAAAGTGGGAAAGTGTCTTGTGGTCTGACGAGTCCACATTTGAAATTGTTTTAGGAAATATTCGACATCGTGTCATCCGGACCAAAGGGGAAGCAAACCATCCAGACTGTTATCGACGCAAAGTTCAAAAGCCAGCATCTGTGATGGTATGGGGGTGCATTAGTGCCCAAGGCATGGTTAACTTACACATCTGTGAACGTACCATTAATGCTGAAAGGTACATACAGGTTTTGGAACATATGCTGCCATCTTAGCGCCGTCTTTTTCATGGACGCCCCTGCTTATTTCAGCAAGACAATGACAAGCCACATTCAGCATGTGTTGCAACAGCGTGGCTTCATAAAAAAAAAGAGTGCGGGTACTTTCCTGGCCCGCTTGCAGTCCAGACCTGTCTCCCAACGAAAATGTGTGGCGCATTATGAAGCGTAAAATACGACAGCGGAGACCCCGGACTGTTGAACGACTGAAGCTCTACATAAAACAAGAATGAGAAAGAATTCCACTTTCAAAGCTTCAACAATTAGTTTCCTCAGTTCCCAAACGTTTATTGAGTGTTGTTAAAAGAACAGATGATGTAACACAGTGGTGAACATGCCCTTTCCCAACTACTTTGGCACGTTTTGCAGCCATGAAATTGTAAGTTAATTATTATTTGCAAATAAAAAATAAAGTTTATGAGTTTGAACATGAAATATCTTGTCATTGTAGTGCATTTAATTGAATATGGTTTGAAAAGAATTTGCAAATCATTGTATTTTTTTTTAAATTTACCTCTAACACAATTTCTCAACTCAAATGGAAACGGGTTTTGTACTAATATGAATATTCTGAAGGTATAATAACCATAAAGACACTTGTGCAGGCTGCATAGTGTGATGTATGGTCATGTTGTACCCAGTGGCGACTGTGCTGAGAAAGGGATGAGAAAGGGCAGCCATAATGGCTTATTAACAATTATGTCAGCCAGAGAGAGCGATCACTTTGATCGCAGACAACGCAAATCTCATTATTTTATGACTTGACCTCTAATGCTTCCCCCTAACATGACTTTAATCGCCGGCGTGGAGTCCCCCGTGGTTTGTCTGGGAGGAAAGGCTGCGCTCCTTGCTGAGTAAGAAGAAGAAGAAGAAGAGCGTCATCATGATTAGACGTGTCCTTTGTAAATGAAATACAAATCACCCCGGCTTTTTTGCCTTCATTTACTAAGTGCTACATTACCTCATACTTTGGACCTAACAATGGATTTCCTATAAATCTGCGCCGCTTCAAATGATGGAGGGACTCACATATCACTGAATGTGCCAGCGCTTATTAGCACTTGAGAACTTATTGATCCGCCATTGTGAATCATATGGTTTAGGGACAGCGCTGGGACCGACTGGCTGCGACATTTTTTTATTTATTTTTTTTTTTTGCTTCTCCTCTCAATTAGTCCACTTTGTGCTGACTGCAGCCAAGACCAGTGCTGCTGGGATGCCTGCCACCTGACTCTGTCCATGCCAGCAGTGACTCAAACCGCTCCTCCTCTCAGCGTAGCATCAGCAAAAAGTACAAAATTGTTACAATGCCGGTTACTTTAAAAAGTTGGGGTATTTTAGGCGTCACACATTTTCAATGGGAGACAGCTCTGGACTACAGGCAGGCCAGTATGGTACCCGCACTCTTTTACTATGAAGCCACGCTGTTTTAACACATAGCTTGGTATTGTCTTGCTGAAATAAGCAGGGGCGTCCATGATAATGTTGCTTGGATAGCAGCAAAACCCGTATGTACCTTTCAGCATTAATGGTGCCTTCACAGATGTGTAAGTTACCCATGCCCTGGGCACTAATGCACCCCCATACCATCACAGATGCTGGCTTTTGAACGTTGCGCCTATAACAATCCGGATGGTTGTTTTCCTCTTTGGTCCAGAGGGGACAACGTTCACAGTTTCCAAAAATAATTTCAAATGTGAACCCGTCAGACCATAGAACACTTTGCATCAGTCCATCAAGCCTGCACTCATTTACCAATTTACTCACCTGGTACTGATGAGGGCAAGCTCAATAAAGGACCAGTGGACCCCAGGATCAGCGCGGGAACTTAGTTCTCCAATCGGATACCGTAAGGCTTATGCTCTCTCTCTGCGCTTTTCCCTCGGTTTCTGACATCCTTGTTTGTTCTCCCGTGTTTCCCTTTCGTTGCCCTGGATTTGGACTACCTCTCTCGTTTCCCGACTCCTCACTCGCCCCCGGACTCTGACGTCACTCTCTCTGCCCCACGAACCCCTCGCGGAATTTGGACTCCTTTTGCCATGCCCTCTTAGGTTTTGTCTGCTTCCTCATTCAACATTTACAATAACACACACTTCAGTTAATCTACACACATAGTAACACACTTTCGCACTTGGGTTTGACACACTCCATTTCCTTGGGTTATCTTATTAGTTTAGTATTTTTTATTATTCTTATTATATATATATTTACTATATATAATAAATTATTGAACATACTGCCCCATGGTGTCAGTCTGCCGTCACCCCCCTCTGCAATACCATAACAGCTCAGGCCCAGAGAAGCCGGGAAGGTTTCTGGGTGTTGTTGATAAATGGCTTTCGCTTTGCATAGTAGAGTTTTAACTTGCACTTACTGACGTAGCAACCAACTGTATTTACTGACAGTGGTTTTCTGAAGTGTTCCTGAGCCCATGTGGTGATATCACTATACACTGATGTCGCTTTTTTGATGCAGTACCGCCTGAGGGATCGAAGGTCCGTAATATCATCGCTTATGTGCTTATGTGAAGGTCCGTAATATCATCGCTTATGTGCAGTGATTTCTCCAGATTCTCTGAACTTTTTGATGATATTACGGACCGTAGATGGTGAAATCCCTAAGTTATTTGCAATAGCTCGTTGAGAAATGTTGTTGTTAAACTGTTGGACAATTTGTTCACGCATTTGTTCACAAAGTGGTGACCCTCGCCCCATCCTTTGTTTGTGAATGACTGAGCATTTCATGGAAGCTGCTTTTATATCCAATCATTGCACCCACCTGCTCCAAATTAGCCTGTTCACCTGTGGGATGTTCCAAATAAGTGTTTGATGAGCATTCCTCAACTTTCTCAGTCTTTTTTGCCACTTGTGCCAGCTTTGTTGAAACATGTTGCAGGCATCAAATTCCAAATGAGCTAATATTTGCAAAAAATACCAACGTTTTTCAGTTCGAACGTTAAGTATGTTGTCTTTGCAGTCTACTCCATTGAATATAGGTTCAAAATAATTTGCAAATCATTGTATTCTGTTTTTATTTACAATTTACACAACGTGCCAACCTCATTGGTTTTGGGTTTTGTATATGACCTCAAAACCTTAGCTGTACATTCATACCCTGAAAAGTCAAAACCCATTTAATAGTAGCTTCCGAAACGGCAGAGAAGTTAAGTCCCCTCAGGTTTAAAGGCAAATTGTGACGTGCAAGGAGGTGTGCCATCTTTGAAATCTACCCAACCATATTGGGGTCAAGAGCGAAATGAGGCCAGGGATAGGAGGAAACGGAAAAAGGAGGATGCCTGCTGGAGAATGATGGGGATGGCTTGCATCTGGACCAGACAGAGCAGGCTGTGACAAATTTCCTAATGTCCGTGTGTGGAGAGGCGGAGCCGGCAGTCCGACAGCGAGGCAAGGCACACCGTAGCCCGCTGCAAAATGGCGGCGAGGAGGCGTGGCCGGCAGTCCAACAGCGAGGCAGGGCAAGCCGGAGCCCGGCCCAAGATGGCGGCGAAGAGGCGTGGACTGCGAGCAAGCAGCGAGGCGGGGGGCGCTGCAATCAACCCCGCAAATATTATCAGGTGCATGGGTCGCCCAGCTGGGCACAATAATAAATCTCCTCTCGCACTGTATAAAAGGGCAGCGGCCGTAAACGCCGAAGGGAGAGACGGAGAGAGAAGGAGCCAGAAGGAAGCGGGTGCTGAACGAGAGCGAGAGAGAGCCACAGGAAGACGAAGACACACGCGACTGCAAAGGTGGAGCGGCAGAGGAAGCAGGACACGGCAAGGCTGAAAAGCAACCCTTAGAGACTTTTTATCATTGAAAAATAAAAGAAAGTCTAACCTGCGCCACAATGTCCTTCCTTGGTGGGCCTGAGAACCCGCACGACAGCAAGACACTGTCACACCGTGGTAATCGAAGGACACCCCGAATCTCTGGGCAATGATGAACTGAGTGCAAATCAGCTCTAGATGACCTTGGATGAATGTTCGTATTGCAAAACTTGGATAATGGATAACCCCCAGGTACTTGTGCTACTCTGTCTGCATTGGCCTTCCTTCTCTCCACCTCCGACTGGGGTGTCTCGACAACCCAGGCCGCAAGTACAAATGTGTCTCGGCCAGATTCCTCTGTGGCAAGGCCGTTGGTCCTGGAGAGAGCGTTGGGCTTGAAGCTAAGCAAGTAAGGAGGTGTGTTGAGTGGCGGTTTGAGGTGAACCAGTTTGATGGGACAGAAAGAGGCAGGGGACTGTTTGCAGACAGGAATGCTGGACATGTCAAGCCCACGAACCATCTTGAGCCATGAGCTAGTCCTGAGTAAGCTTGGTGTGTTCAACAGGCCCACGGGAAAATGTGTCAATAGGTAACAGCAGGAGCAAGGCCAAGGTGGTTAGGGTCTAGAATCAATTCTGGCCCGAGAAATTTTTGGGAAGTGTGGACCTAGGAGATTGTGGCAAAAAAGCAGAAGGGAAACAAAAAAATAGAAAGGGGAAGCGGACGACTAGAGGAGAGTGATGCGCACCAGCTGTCCTAGGTGGGAATTGCAAAGGCAACGAGTGCGGGGGACAGTTAGGATGGTGGATCCGTAAAGGTTGTGTTCCATTTGGGCCAGTAGTAGAGTCCACCCACAACACGGACGCGGAGCATGCACAGTTTGTTGGTGACGGAGAAGTTAAAACGAGTAAAGAAAAGGGTTCAATATCCTTGGCAAGAGTTCAGTCTCTGAGTACCATAAATTCCAGACTATAAGCTGCTACTTTTTTCTACACTTTGAACCCTGCGGCTTATAAAACAGAGCGGCTAATTTAAAGATTTTTCTTCAAACTATAATTCACCGTGGCGGGTTTAGACCGGTTTATAGATGGGTTTTGACCTTTAAGCTAGGTAATCAATCAACCAATGTTTATTTATATAGCCCTAAATCACAAGTGTCTCAAAGGGCTGCACAAGCCACAACAACATCCTCGGTTCAGAGCCCACATAAGAGCAAGGAAAAACTCACAACCCAGTGGGATGTCAATGTGAATGACTATGAGAAACCTTGGAGAGGACCGCAGATGTGGGTTACCCCGCCCCCACCTCTAGGGTGGACCGGATGCAATGGACATCGAGTGGGTCTAACACAATATTGTGAAAGTCCAGTCCATAGTGGATCTAACATAATAGTGAGAGTCCAGTCCATAGTGGATCTAACATAATAGTGAGAGTCCAGTCCATAGTGGATCTAACATAATAGTGAGAGTCCAGTCCATAGTGGATCCAACATAATAGTGTGAGAGTCCAGTCCATAGTGGATCTAACATAATAGTGAGAGTCCAGTCCATAGTGGATCTAACATAATAGTGTCAGAGTCCAGTCCATAGTGGATCTAACATAATAGTGAGAGTCCAGTCCATAGTGGATCCAACATAATAGTGTGAGAGTCCAGTCCATAGTGGATCTAACATAATAGTGAGAGTCCAGTCCATAGTGGATCTAACATAATAGTGTCAGAGTCCAGTCCATAGTGGATCTAACATAATAGTGAGAGTCCAGTCTATACTGGATCTAACATAATAGTGAGAGTCCAGTCCAGAGTGGATCTAACATAATAGTGAGAGTCCAGTCCATAGTGGATCCAACATAATAGTGAGAGTCCAGTCCATAGTGGATCTAACATAATAGTGAGAGTCCAGTCCATAGTGGATCTAACATAATAGTGTCAGAGTCCAGTTCAAAGTGGATCAAACATAATAGTGAGAGTCCAGTCCATAGTGGATCTAACATAATAGTGAGAGTCCAGTCCATAGTGGATCCAACATAATAGTGAGAGTCCAGTCCATAGTGGATCTAACATAATAGTGAGAGTCCAGTCCATAGTGGATCTAACATAATAGTGAGAGTCCAGTCCATAGTGGATCCAACATAATAGTGAGAGTCCAGTCCAGAGTGGATGTAACATAATAGTGTCAGAGTCCAGTCCATAGTGGATCTAACATAATAGTGAGAGTCCAGTCTATAGTGGATCTAACATAATAGTGAGAGTCCAGTCCATAATGGATCTAACATAGTAGTGAGAGTCCAGTCCATAGAGGATCTAACATAATAGTGAGAGTCCAGTCCATAGTGGATCCAACATAATAGTGAGAGTCCAGTCCATAGGGGGCCAACAGGAGACCATCCCGAGCGGAGACGGGTCAGCAGTGCAGAGATGTCCCCAACCGATGCACAGGCGAGCGGTCCACCTCTGGACAGCCAGCACTTCATCCATGGCTACTGGACCTGTGCAGAGGAGAGGGGGGGCAGAGCAGAGGAGAAAAGAAAAGAAACGGCAGATCAACTGGTCTGAAAAAGTGGTCTATTTAAAGGTTAGAGTATACAAATGAGTTTTAAGATGAGATTTAAATGCTTCTACTGAGGTGACATCTCTAACTGTTACCGGGAGGGGATTCCAGAGTACTGGAGCCCGAATAGAAAACGTTCTATAGCCCGCAGACTTTTTTTTGGGCTCTGGGAATCACTAATAAGCCGGAGTTCTTTCAACACCTATTTCTTGCCGGGACATATGGTACAATACAATCAGCAAGATAGGATGGAGCTAGACCGTGCAGTATTTTATACGTAAGTAGTAAAACCTTAAAGTCACATCTTCAGTGCACAGGAAGCCAGTGCAGGTGAGCCAGTCTAGGCGTAATGTGATCAAACCTTAATAAGACCTAAGACTACAGGTGCAGATTGTGAAGGCATAATGACGAAATAAATAATCGAACATTCGACTGAATAATCAACACAATAATAATCTACCTTGGAATAAATAAGGGCTGCAACTAATACATTCACTATAGGTTGACTCATTAGTCATAATCTGTTATTAGGCAACTAGTCAAGAGTGTGAAAAAGATGTAAGGCAGTGCCAGGGTACTCACTAGGCTGGCGATGTGGTCTGTAAACTGCTGTGGTGGTGGTGTTAACCTAACAAGAAGGAACAAACACAGACTTGATGATCTGGGCGATTGCAATATAAATATAGGCAAGGTGAGTCATTCTCCGTCGAGCTGCATGAGCTCCTTCACTGGAGCAACAAGCTGGTGGACGAGAGGAGTGGAGCAAGGCAAGGTGATGACAGCCAAGACCACAGCCGGCGTTGATATTGCCGGCCAGGCAAGAAATATAATTAAAAGCAAATACAATGAAATTATCATCTGATATCACTTGAGCCGAGTTCAAGTACCTCGGAGTCTTGTTCAGGAGTGAGGGAAGAGTGGATCGTGAGATCGACAGGCGGATCGGTGCGGCGTCTTCAGTAATGCGGACGCTGTATCGATCCGTTGTGGTGAAGAAGGAGCTGAGCCGGAAGGCAAAGCTCTCAATTTACCGGTCGATCTACGTTCCCATCCTCAGCTATGGTCATGAGCTTTGGGTCATGACCGAAAGGACAAGATCACGGGTACAAGCGGCCGGAATGGGTTTCCTCCGCCGTGTGGCGGGGCTCTCCCTTAGAGATAGGGTGAGAAGCTCTGTCATCTGGGAGGAACTCAAAGTAAAGTCGCTGCTCCTCCACATGGAGAGGAGCCAGATGAGGTGGTTCGGGCATCGGGTCTGGAGTCCACCCGAACGTCTCCCGGCTGGTCTGGGAACGCCTTGGGATTCCTCGGGGAGAGCTGGAGGAAGTGGCTGGGGAAAGGGAAGTCTGGGCTTCCCTGCTTAGGCTGCTGCCCCCGCGACCCGACCTCGGATAAGCGGAGAAAGATGGATGGATGCATGGATTGTACTGTTTCAGATTGTAATATTGTTCAAGTAAAGATTATGTATGTCTAGCTTGTGAGCTATTATGTGCTTAGCTGTTGTGTAGCTGCTAGTTCTTAGTAGCCTACAAAATTCAAGAAAAAACCCCAACGTGTGTGCTTATTGGGGACAGCGTGGCCAGCAACCTGAGGGTTCCTGGTTTAATCCCCACTTTCTAACAACCTCGTCATGTCTGTTGGGTCCTTGAGCAAGACACTTCCCCCTTGCTCCTGATGGTTAGCGCCTTGCATGTCAGCTCCCGCCATCAGTGTGTGAATGTGTCTGTGAATGGGTGAATGGTGGTTCGGAAATCTGGTCAGGATGCCACCCGAACACCTCTTTAACCCTTGTGTAATGTTTATATTGTTGTTACTCAGCCAGCGTTTGTGGGTCTGATGGACCCAACGCATTTTGTGGCTTTTAATACCTTACAATCAAACACTTTTTTGTTAAAGTACTGAACAGATGTTTATTGGATAAGGTAAACATCTGTTGGTGTGAGTTTTTCCTTGCCCTTATGTGGACTCTGTACCGAGGATGTGGTTGTGGTTTGTGCAGCCCTTTGAGACACTTGTGATTTAGGGCTGTATAAATAAACATTGATTCATTGATTGATTGGGTATTTTAACATAGAAGTGCTTGATTGTGCAGAAACACAAAAGAAGAATGCCTGTGGGATGCAGAAACTGGCAGAGAAATTTGTTGGTCCATCAGACCCACAAACGCTGGCTGAGTAACAACAATATGAACGTTGCACGGAAAATTTCTCTGCCAGTTTTATGCATCCCAAAGGGATTCTTCTTTTGTGTTTCTGCACCTGTGGTTCCAAAACAAGTTTACAACATAGTTTGTCAACACTGCCTGCTCTCATTTTCTCGCACATTTGGCCCTCTGATGTTCTGTGTACCTACACTCTGTCGTACTCCAGATGTCCTGGTCTAGTGGACCCGGACATCTTATAAGTTATAGAAATGTGTAGGGGGTGTATATGGTGTGTGGTCATTAATTATGTATTCTGATATATGATCTCCACAGAAAATGAGCCAAAGTCAGTCAGTCTCAGTTTGAAAAATGTATTAATTGTATAATTTTTCTTTTAATAAAAAATTAAAACGGGTCCCACAGACCCGAACACCACACAAGGGTTAAGGAGGAGTTTCGGGCACGCCCGACCGGTAGGAGGCCACGGGGAAGACCCAGGACACGTTGGGAAGACTATGTCTCCCGACTGGCCTGGGAACGCCTCAGGATCCCCCAGGAGGAGCTGGACGAAGTGGCTGGGGAAAGGAAAGTCTGGGCTTCCCTGCTTAGGCTGTTGCCCCCGCGACCCGACCTCGGATAAGCGGAAGAAGACGGATGGATGGATGGATGTGTGCACTATAGCTTGGTTGGTAGAGTGGCCGTGCCAGCAACTTGAGGGTTGCATGTTCGATCCCCGCTTCCGCCATCCTAGTCACTGCCGTTGTGTCCTTGGGCAAGACACTTTACCCACCTGCTCCCAGTGGCTCCCTCGGACTGGAGTGAGTGCCACTTTCCTTGTCTTTTTTTCGTAAAATCTTGCACTCTCCCGCCCTTCTTGGTTACCTCTCTCGGAACTCGGAATAATCTTTCATTTTTTTCGCGTTATGAACGGTCCCAACAACGCAAGCATAGGGCATTTTTCTTCGAGAAAAGCAAAATGCCGCCCAGAACGCTATGACAACAGACGCTCCCTAGCCCGCCACTACCAGTTTGACATATTTAATGAGCCAGACATGACCTCAAGGGAATTCAACTTATTGTATATCGTTGCAAGAGATCCTGATGTTACAATATATATCGAAATATAGATTTTAGATAATATAGTATAATCTACGTCGCTTGCCCGTCACTGATTACCTATTTGTATACATCTGTACCTTGTTTGCTATGTAATGGCATGGCGCAGTTGGGAGAGTGAACCTGAGGGTTCCAGGTTCAATCCCCACCTTCTATCATCCTAGTCACATCCGTTGTATCCTTGAGCAAGACACTTCACCCTTGCTCCTGATGGGTGGTGGTTAGGGCCTTGCATGACAGCTCCCGCCATCAGTGTGTGAATGTCTGTGTGTGGATTGGTGAATGTGGAAATAGTGTCAAATCCCTTTGAGTTCCTTAAAAAAAGGTAGAAAAGCGGGATACAAGTACAAACCCCGTTTCCATATGAGTTGGGAAATTGTTACATGTAAATATAAACGGAATACAATGATTTGCAAATCATTTTCAACCCATATTCAGTTGAATATGCTACAAAGACAACATATTTGATGTTCAAACTGATAAACATTTTTTTTGTGCAAATAATTATTAACTTTAGAATAAATGGCTGCAACACGTGCCAAAATAGTTGGGAAAGGGCATGTTCACCACTGTGTTACATCACCTTTTCTTTTAACAACACTCAATAAACGTTTGGGAACTGAGGAAACTAATTGTTGAAGCTTTGAAAGTGGAATTCTGTCCCATTCTTGTTTTATGTAGAGCTTCAGTCGTTCAACAGTCCTGGGTCAAAGTAAACAAAGTAGTTGGGAAAGGTGGCAATAAATACTGATAAAGTTGATGAATGCTCATCAAACACTTATTTGGAACATCCCACAAGTGTGCAGGCTAATTGGGAACAGGTGGGTGCCATGATTAGGTATAGAAGCAGCTTCTGTGAAATGCTAAGTAATTCACAAACAAGGATGGGGTGAGGGTCACCACTTGGTAAGCAAATTGTCGAACAGTTTTAGAACAACATTTCTCAACGAGCTATTGCAAGGAATTTAGGGATTTTACCATCTACAGACCGTAAAATCATCAAAAGGTTCAGAGAATCTGGACAAATCACTGCACGTAAGCGATGATATTACGGACCTTTGACTCCTCAGGCGGTACTGCACCAAAAACCGACATCAGTGTGTAAATGATATCACCACATGGGCTCAGGAACACTTCATGAAACCACTGTCAGTAACTACAGTTGGTCGCTACATCTGTAAGTGCAAGTTAAAACTCTACTATGCAAAGCCAAACCCATTTATCAACAACATCCTGAAACGCCGCCGGCTTGGCTGGGCCCGAGCTTACCTAAGATGGACTGATGCAAAGTGGAAAGGTGTTCTGTGGTCTGACGGGTCCACATTTCAAATTATATTTGGAAACAGAGGACGTGGTGTCCTCCAGAACAAAGAGAGAAATAACCATCCGGATTGTAATAGACGCACAGTTCAAAAGCCAGCATCTGTGATGGTATGGGGGTGTATTAGTGCCCAAGGCATGGGTAACTTACATATCTGTGAAGGCACCATTAATGCTGAAAGGTCTATACAGGTTTTGGAGCAACATATGTTGTCATCCAAGCAACGTTATCATGGACGCCCCTGCTTATTTCAGCAAGACAATGCCAAGCCACATTCAGCACGTGTTACAACAGCGTGGCTTCGTAAAATAAGAGTGCGGGTACTTTCCTGACCCGCCTGCAGTCCAGACCTGTCTCCCATCGAAAATGTGTGGCGCATTATGAAGCATAAAATACGACAGCGGAGACCCCGGACTGTTGAACGACTGAAGCTCTACATAAAACAAGAATGGGAAAGAATTCCACTTTCAAAGCTTCAACAATTAGTTTCCTCAGTTCCCAAACGTTTATTGAGTGTTGTTAAAAGAAAAGGTGATGTAACACAATGGTGAACATGCCCTTTCCCAACTACTTTGGCACGTGTTGCAGACATGAAATTGTAAGTTAATTATTATTTGCAAAAAAAAAGGTTTATGAGTTTGAACATCAATTATGTTGTCTTTGTAGCATATTCAACTGAATATGGGTTGAAAAGGATTTGCAAATCGCTGTATTCCGTTTATATTTACATCTAACACAATTTCCCAACTCAAATGGAAACGGGTTTTGTATATAAATGTTGTTTCTTTTTGTGCAATTATGAAGGTCAACAAGCACACTGAGATTCCGCTGCTCACAAGCTTAAGTGTCACATATCCGGAATGTTATGAAGAGGTCAAAGGTTAACGTGGATTTGCATTAAGGGGTCACGAGGCAGAAATGTTCGGAACCTATGTATTACATTTAGGAGCAAAACACACCTCGCTGACAAGTTGCCGAGTCCACCGCTGGGGTGGAGGCGGTAATTTGCGGCGTTCTTGATGGCGTCCATCTTTCTCCGTAATGGACAATAATTGAGCAGAATCCATCAGGATCGCTCGAAATAGGCCAAAGTAATGGCCATAAATTGTAGCCTGCGATGGCGTCTCGCTGCGTTTGAGAGGCGCTGAAACTTTTGCCAGCCCTTCACGCTGCTTTCATACAAATCAGAACTTTTCAGCTCGGCAGTATGGAAATATGTTCTGGAAGAAACGTCACATTGCATACACCGATGCTGACCCTTTGAGAATTGAAAAAAAGTCAGTGTTCAAAAACAAGAAGAAAAAATAAATACAAAAATTAGGGGTATTTTATTTGAACTAAACAAGGGGTCGGGAACCTTTTTTGGCTGAGAGAGCCATTAAAGTATTTTAATTTTAAATATTTTAAAATGTATTTCCGTGAGAGCCGTATAATATTTTTAACACAGAATACAACTGTCAGGTTCAAACACTGATGACATCTATTAAACAGACAAGAAGCAAGGAATCAAACAGAGACTGGATTCAATTTAGCTCAGGGGTCAGGAACCTTTTTGGCTGAGAGAGCCATTAAAGCCAAAGATTTTAAAATGGATTTCTGTGAGAGCCATATAATATTTTTTAACACCGAATACAACTAAATGCATGCATTTTTAATTGATAACAACTTTATTAGAGTACAATAAGTCTCCTATTATTTTTAATAACATGTTTATTCTGAAGCTAACCAATAATAAATAAGATACTTCTTACCAATAATGTGACTTCTTGAACAAATGCGGTAGGAAATGGATGGATGGATGGATTAAAATGCATGACAATGTTTTCTATTTTGAAGGTTATTTTTAACACTGTGATTACCAGCAAAACTATTCCTTACTTATTGTGTTAAGAAATGTCAGCTAAGATTTATCCGAGAGCCAGATTTAGTTTTCAAAAGAGCCACATCCGGCTCTAGAGCCACAGGTTCCCTACCCCTGATTTAGCTCAATGAGGAGAAACCCGTAGACCTGTACCCTTGTACAGTGTCGTCACACACTCTGACAAGAGAATTCTACGCCTCCTCTTTCATTTGGACTGCATCTCTTATTCTTTTTAATAACATTGTTATTCTGAAGCTAACCAATAATAAATAAAATACTTTGGACCATTAATGCGACTTCTTGAACAGGTGCAGTAGAAACGAATGAATGGATTCAAATGCATGAGAATGTTTTATATTTTGAACGCTATTTTTAACACTGTGATTATCAGCGGAATTATTAATTACTTATCGTGTTAAGCAACGTCAGCTAAGATTTATTTGGGAGCCAGATGCAGTCATTAAAAGAGCCAGATGTGGCTCTAGAGCCATAGGTTCCCTACCCCTGGACTAAGCAAAATGATCTGCCAATAGAAAAAGAAAATTCGGCTTGTCAAGACTTTCCAAAACAGGTATGATTAAAGCTGCAAGCAGCGATGGATGGGTGGATGGATTATTACACAGAAAAAGTTGTATACACATGTATTATACATCAGTCTCTTAGATCCGTTATAAACTATTTCATCAACTTTTAATCAGAAGGGTTCAATCTCTCTCCTGTGCTTATTTGAAGCCGACTCGACAAACGGCCTCAGAGGAGATAATGTTTGAAATAAAGCGACATTCTTTACCCAACTTTTGTATTGAAGGGGGAATTGCAAACTTCCTGTTGATTTTAACTAGGGGTTGTCAGTGTATGAAATATAGGTCTAAGTGAGACCTAAATAGAGGTTTTTGTTTAATGTGTCTACGACAATCCTACTGGGAGTTAGAGGCCGTCTTCTCTGTGTTTTCTTCCTAGGGGGCGCTACAGCGTAATTTTGAGTTTTGCGGTTTGGTTTTTTGATTAGATTACAATGTTCGCCAGTCCTGATGTGTGTGTTCAATTTGGTGAGTTTTGAAGCATGCTCAGGGGGTCAAATTACAGCTCAAAGAGGCGGCAATATAATAATAAAGAATAATAATAAAACGCTAGGAATTCAATAGGGTGCTGTGTCCCAAAGGGACATCGGTCCCTAATTAGCTAACCTCAATGAACCCAAAAATAGCTTAAAATAAGTATACTCTCACTAATAACAAGTGCACTTTTCTTGGTAGAAAAAAAATGGACAATTTTGCTCAATATGTTGAAAAATGTTCTTAAATTAAGTAAATGCTAGTGCCATTTTCTTGACATAATGATATGCACTCGGCATGTTTTTTTTTTTATTCATACTTGAAATAAGAAATTTATCCATCCATCTTCTTCCGCTTATCCGAAGTCGGGTCGTGGGGGCAGCAGCCTAAGCAGGGCAGCCCAGACTTTCCTCTCCCCAGCCACTTCGTCCAGCTCTTCCCAGGGGGATCCCTAGGCGTTCCCAGGCCAGCCAGGAGACACAGTCTTCCCAACGTGTCCTGGGTCTTCCCCGGGTGGGGATTCTGAACTGTTGTTTGGTGCGTAAGCACAAACAACAGTCAGGACCCGTCCCCCCACCCGAAGGCGGAGGGAGGCCACTAGGTTGAACTCCAACATGCAGGCTACAAGAGAATTGCTACCCCAGCTCGTCGCCTCTAACTGCGAGCAACGCCAGTGTGGAAGAGAGTCCTGCCCCTCTCGAGAGAACTGGGTCCAGAGCCCTTGCTGTGCGTCGAGGTGAGTCTGACTACATCCACCCAGAATTTCCCTACCTCGCGCACTACCTCAGGCTCCAATGATAATTGAACTTGCTTTATAAATAATATTCATCCATCTATCCATTTTCTACCGCTTGTCCCGTTCGGGGTCGCGAAGGGTCGCCGGAGCCTATCTAAGCTGCATTCTTGCGGAAGGCGGGGATACACTCTGGACAAGTCGCTACCTCATCACGGACAACATTCACACACTAAGGACCATTTAGGACCTATCCCCAGGTGCATGTCTTTGGAGGTGGGAGGAAGCCAGAGTACCCCGAGGGAACCCACAAAGTCACGGGGAAAACATGCAAACTCCAAACAGAAAGATCCCGAGCCCGGGATTGAGCCCAGGACAACTCAGGACCGGTGTATTGTGAGGCACATGCACTAACCCCAGTACCACCGTGCTGCCCTTATAAATTATATATTTATTTATATAAAGCACTCCTCTGTTGACAGCAGTGTTGTATATTGTAGCATCCCGGAAGAGTCAGTGCCACAAGGGGTTCTGGGTACTTGTTCTGTTGTGTTTAAGTTGCCTTTCGGTGCAGATGTTATTCCCAAATGTGTTTGTCATTCTTGTTTGGTGTGGGTTCACAGTGTGGCGCATATTTGTTACAGTGTTAAAGTTGTTTATACAGCCACCCTCAGTGTGACCTGTATGGCTGTTGACCAAGTATGCCTTGATTGACAATTTATCTACCACTCGCCCTCTCGCTCACACTGTCTCTGCCCCTTCCTCACGAATGTTGCTGCGTGGTCACACCTTCACAATTTGTTTTGTATTTAACCCATCTTAAAGGCCTACTGAAATGAGATTTTCTTATTTAAACGGGGATAGCAGGTCCATTCTATGTGTCATACTTGATCATTTCGCGATATTGCCATATTTTTGTTGAAAGGATTTAGTAGAGAACATTGACGATAAAGTTTGCAACTTTTGGTCGCTAATAAAAAAGCCTTGCATGTACCGAAAGTAGCAGACGATGTGCGTGTGATGTCACCAGTCTGAGGGCTCCTCACATTGTGAGCAATTCGGACCGAAAAAGCGACGATTCCCCCATTAATTTGAGCGAGGATGAAAGATTTGTGGATGAGGAAAGTTAGAGTGAAGCACAAAAAAAAAAAGAAAAGGCGACGGCTCCAGGCGGCGGCAGTGGGAGCGTTTTAGATGTAATTAGACACACTTACTAGGATAATTCTGGAAGATCCCTTATCTGCTTATTGTGTTAATAGTATTTTACTGAGATTATATAGTCATGCCTGAAAGTCGGATGGCTGCGGTGAACGCCAGTGTCTCTGAGAGAAGCCGAGGAGCCAAGATCACAGCTGCCTTTTTGAGCTGCAGGATAAAGTCGCATAATCCACTCAAGTCTCCGGTAAGAGCCGACTTAATATCACAATTTTCCCATCCAAAAACTTGCTGGTTGACGTAGAGAAACATGTTCGCTTGACCGCTCTGTGTTAAAGCTTCACAACAAACAAAGAAACTCCGGCTGTGTTTCGGTGCTAAAGGCAGCTGCAATCCACCGCTTTCCACCAACAGCATTGTTCTTTATAGTCTCCATTATTAATTGAACAAATTGCAAAAGATTCAGCAACACAGATGTCCAAAATACTGTGTAATTATGCGATGAAAAGAGACAACTTTTAGCCGTAAGTGGTGCTGGGCTAATATGTCCCCTCCAACCAATAACGTCAAAAACACGTGTTATCATACGCGTCATCATTCCTCGACGTTTTAACAGGAAACGCCGCGGGAAATTTAAAATTGTAATTTAGTAAACTTAACCGGCCGTATTGGCATGTGTTGCAATGTTAATATTTCATTATTATCGTCCACGCCTTTGTCTCCTCCAGGCTCGACTACTGCAACGCACTTCTTGTCAGGATCCCCGGCAAGAACATCCAGAAGCTGCAGTACATACAAAATAGTAGTGCGAGGATCCTGATGAGAGTGCGGAAACATGACCACATCACACCAACTCTCAAATCCCTTCACTGGCTTCCTGTTCCATTCAGGATTGAATTCAAAATCTCCCTACTAACTCACCAGTGCCTCCATGGTAATGCCCCCCTCTACCTCAAGGAACTGCTCACCCCCAAATCCTCCACATGACACCTCCGCTCCGTACAGGCTATCCTCCTTTAACCTCCACGGACAAAGCTTCGAACAATGGGAGACCGGGCTTTCTGCTCCGCTGCTCCCAGTCTGTGGAACGCGCTCCCTGACCACCTGAGGGCACCTCAGACTGTGGATGCTTTTAAAAAAGGCTTAAAAACCCATCTTTTTAAAAAAGCCTTTCTATAGTGAAGTGAAGTGAATTATATTTATATAGCGCTTTTTCTCTAGTGACTCAAAGCGCTTTACATAGTGAAACCCAATATCTAAGTTACATTTAAACCAGTGTGGGTGGCACTGGGAGCAGGTGGGTAAAGTGTCTTGCCCAAGGACACAACGGCAGTGGCTAGGATGGCGGAAGCGGGAATCGAACCTGCAACCCTTTAAGTTGCTGGCACGGCCACTCTACCAACTGAGCTATGCCGCCCCATATAGACATGCAGGCTGGTTGTAGCTATTTCTAGTTTTATATTTCATTTATTTTTATTATTACTATTTTTTACACTGTGGCACTTTGAGGTTGTTTGCTCAACGTAAAGTGCTTTTTACAAATAAAATCTATTATTATTATTATTAATTGATATATAAACTATCAGACTGCGTGGTTGGTAGTAGTGGGTTTCAGTAGGCCTTTAAGCCTGTACGTACATTGAAAATACACGCAACCTTGACACAAAACGCCGGACATTTGAGGCATTTAAGAAACCCCACCCGGACACCCCGGACAGTCCCGCAGAAGAAGACATGTCCGGGGAAAATAGGACGTATGGTCAGTCTAAGATAACACCACGAGGAAGAAATACAGTGCAGTACTGCAGTAATGGTGACTAAAATACTTTAATAAGCGGCATGCAGTGGTAGTGACACATGTTAAAACATGCACAGTGAAGTGAGATATTAGCATGTGGAGCAGATTGATATTTAATGCATCTGAACACTGAACAAGCGTATCAGATAACGGTAATAATTACACTGCACACATACATAAAACAAGCAAGCATCAACTTATATTCTCAGGTAATGACAAGCTGCTGCAAAAATGCAGCCAAGAATCATTTTGGAACCAGCCTGAAGTCGCCGATGTGACGGTCTCAGTTTTTACTTTTTGAGGACGGCTATGAAGCAACGTGCGGAGGGTGTTGTCACTTTTTGTGAGGGACGATGAAGAAACGTTCGGCCGCCAACCTTTCAACTGTCACCCGTGCAAACAAGCTAGCATGTCAGGAGACACCGCGGGGGTCATGCAAGGCGGGAAGCGCACACTTTTGTCCCCCCTGCCCCCCTTCTCCTTTTGGGAAGCTCCCCCTGACCACGCACACACGGGAGGATTCTCCCCGCCCATTTACTGTACACGCACATGCACGCACACTCATGCAGCAACTTGAAAGGAAGCTAAAAGCAAACCAAATGCAGACACGTGAAGCCTTTAAAGCTTAATTATACGTGTTGGTGCGATGAGAGACACATCACACAAGCTGGTGATTAATAAACAAACCCGCCCCTCACTGTCTCGGCTCAGGTGCCAATGAAAGTGTGTCAAACTGCTAGCTCTAGACCAGGGGTCACCAACGCGGGGCCCGCGGGCACCAGGTAGCCTGTAAGAACCAGATGAGTCGCCCGCTGGCCTGTTCTAAAAATAGCTCAAATAGCAGCACTTACCAGTGAGCTGCCTCTATTTTTTAAATTGGATTTATTTACTAGCAAGCTGGTCTCGTTTTGCTCGACATTTTTAATTCTAAGAGAGACAAAACTCAAATAGAATTTGAAAATCCAAGAAAATATTTTAAAGACTTGGTCTTCACTTGTTTAAATAAATTCATTTACTTTTTTTACTTTGCTTCTTATAACTTTCATAAAGACAATTAAAAAAAAAAACAGCCTAAAAAAGATTTTAGGATTTTTAAACACATATACCTTTTTACCTTTTAAATTCGTTCCTCTTCTTTCCTGACAATTTAAATCAATGTTCAAGTAATTTTTTTTCTTTTTATTGTAAAGAAAAATAAACACATTTTAATTTAATTCTTCATTTTAGCTTCTGTTTTTTCGACGAAAAATATTTGTGAAATATTTATTCAAACTTATCATGATTAAAATTCCCAAAAATTATTCTGGCAAATCTAGAAAATCTGTAGAATCAAATTTAAATCTTATTTCAAAGTGTGTTGAATTTCTTTTCAAATTTTTGTTCTGGAAAATCTAGAAGAAGTAATGATTTGTCTTTGTTAGAAATATAGCTTGGTCCAATTTGTTATATATTCTAACAAAGTGCAGATTGGATTTTAACCTATTTAAAACATGTCATCAGAATTCTAAAATTAATCTTAATCAGAAAAAATTACTAATGATGTTCCATAAATTCTTTTTTTAATTTTTTCAAAAAGATTCGAATTAGCTAGTTTTTCTCTTCATTTTTTTCGGTTGAGTTTTGAATTTTAAAGAGTCGAAATGAAAGATAAACTATGTTTCAAAATTTAATTTTCTTTTTTTTCCTGTTTTCTCCTCTTTTAAATCGTTCAATTAAGTGTTTTTTTCATCATTTATTCTCTACCAAAAACCTTCCTTAAAAGGAAAAAAAAAGTACAACGGGATGACTGACAGAAATACCCGTTTATATATATATATATATATATATATATATATATATATATTTATTAAAGGTAAATTGAGCAAATTGGCTATTTTTGGCAATTTATTTAAGTGTGTATCAAACTGGTAGCCCTTCGCATTAATCAGTACCCAAGAAGTAGCTCTTGGTTTCAAAAAGGTTGCTGACCCCTGCTTCAAAAGCTAGCGTAAATTTAAAAAAATGTCCAACTCAGTATGCGTTAAAAAATGCCATCACGTGCCTACTTGGTGGGGAGTCATGGCCGTGGTGTCAAGGACAAGTCCTTGTTAGTCTTTAAAATCCCACACTTGTCCTTCTGGTCGAATCTCTAAAACGGACAAAGACAAGTGGAATTAATGTACATATCAAACCACGATGTCCCATTACTCTTCTACTAAGAGCAGCCCCTCCCCTTTGTGCGGTCTTCCAGCTGTCCTCGTCAGCTGGGATGAGAGCATCACGCGAGCTTTCATCTTCCGCTGGCAGGCCGACATCACTCGCTGCCTTTTGTCAACAGATGAAGTTACGTGTAAGAGCGCTTCTCACCAACCAAACCCATATTAGATAACACACACACGCACGCACGCACGCACGCACGCACGCACACACACACACACACACACACACACACACACACACACACACACACACACACACACACACACACACACACACACACACACACACACACACACACACACACACACACACACACACACACACACACACACACACAAATATCCCTACTTGCCCAATTTAAAGGCCTTCTGGAATGAGATTTTTTCCTCTTAAACGGGGATAACAGGTCCATTCTATGTGTCATACTTGATCATTTCGCGATATCGCCATATTTTTGCTGAAAGGATTTAGTAGAGAACATCGAACATAAAGTTCGGACTTTTGGTCGCTGATAAAATAACCTTGCCTGTACCGGAAGTAGCAGACAATGTACGCGTGACGTCACGGGTTGTGGAGCTCCTCACATCTGAACATTGTTTACAATCATGGCCACCAGCAGCGAGAGCGATTCGGACCAAGAAAGGGAAGATTTCCTCATTAATTTGAGCGAGGATGAAAGATTCGTGGACGAGGAAAGTGAGAGTGAAGGACTAGAAAAAAAAAAAAGACGAGGGCAGTGGGAGCGATACAGATGTTATTAGACACATTTACTAGGATAATTCTGGAAAATCCCTTATCTGCATATTGTGTTACTAGTGTTTTAGTGAGATTATATGGTCGTATCTGAAAGTCGGAGGGGTGTGGACACGGGTGGGGTGACCGCTAGTGTCTCTGAGGGAAGCCACGTTTTCTCGACGAGGCGAAGCGAAGGCAGCCGTTGGGGCCGCTCTGTACTTCTCCCTACGTCCGTGTACACAGCAAAATTTTAAGAAGTCATACATTTTACTTTCTGAAACCGATACCGATAATTTCCGATATTTCATTTTAAAGCATTTATCGGCCGATATTATCAGCAGTCCGATATTATCGGACATCTTTAGTCAGTACACTTCAAACAGTATACTGTCTACACCAGGGGGCCTTATGTATTCAAAAGGACACAAAATGTACTTGTCCCCCAATGCACTTAATGCTTAGTATTCATATTTATATTTGTGAGGACGTCTATTAATTTATCTAGGTGCTAATTTGGCCACCTATTGCTGTCACAATGTGTTCCTGTGACTCCAGCACCAGCTCGGCCAGTCAGCAACACATTAATGGCACCGGAGGCGGTGGCGGAATGGCCCGACTTTGTGTCAATGTTGAGTTCTGACGTGGGGCTGTCTTGGTTGACAAGACTCTGAAACATCGCGTGGACATCGGGGGCGGTGCCTCTGGATTGGCTAACCGGGCTGGCTGTTCCTCTCTTTA
This sequence comes from Nerophis ophidion, assembly GCF_033978795.1. Lineage (NCBI taxonomy): Eukaryota > Metazoa > Chordata > Actinopteri > Syngnathiformes > Syngnathidae > Nerophis > Nerophis ophidion. Next base: position 45,453,254 of record NC_084625.1, read on the forward strand.
AAGAAGGGGAACCAGATGGTGTGTTCCAACTATCGTGGGATCCCATTCCTCAGCCTTCCCGGTAAGGTCTAATACAGGGGTGCCCATTACGTCGATCGCGAGCTACCAGTCGACCGCGGGGGGTGTGTCAGTCGATCTCCAGCCAGGCTTTTAAAAAAAAAATAGACCTAAAAATTAGTGATCATCAATCTTCACCAAGACGTCACTTAAATGACATTCACGGTACCGGAGGGTCTTGTGAGATGACGCTGGCTGCTGCAAGATCATTATTATGAAAATATGACCGAGAGGAAGGCGAGAAACACTTTTTATTTCAGCAGACTCTAGCGCCGTACCTTCCGTCAAAACTCTAAAGGCCGACTGGCCAGGATCTTCAGCTCTTTCTGGATTGGTTCACAGCTGTGTGAAGCAACTGGGATGAGAATCAGAACCTCCAAGTCTTAGTCCATGGTTCTCGCCCGGAAAAGGGTGGAGTGCCATATCCGGGTTGGGGTGGAGATCTTGCCCTAAGTGGAGGAGTTCAAGTACCTCGGAGTCTGGTTCAAGAGTGAGGGAAGAGTGGATCGTGAGATTAACAAGCGAATTGGTGCGGCGTCTTCAGTAATGTGGCACTGTATCGATCCGTTGTGGAGAAGAAGGAGCTGAGCCGGAAGGCAAAGCTCTCAATTTACCGGTCAATCTACATTCCCATCCTCACCTATGGTCATGAGCTTTGAGTTATGACCGAAAGGACAAAATCACGGGTACAAGCGGACACATTTTTTCAATCAATGTTTATTTATATAGCCCCAAATCACAAATGTCTCAAAGGACTGCACAAATCATTACGACTACAACATCCTCGGAAGAACCCACAAAAGGGCAAGGAAAACTCACACCCAGTGGGCAGGGAGAATTCACATTCAGTGGGACGCCAGTGACAATGCTGACTATGAGAAACCTTGGAGAGGACCTCAGATGTGGGCAACCCCCCCCCTCTAGGGGACCGAAAGCAATGGATGTCGAGTGGGTCTAACATGATACTGTGAAAGTTCAATCCATAGTGGCTCCAAGACAGCAGTGAGAGTCCCGTCCACAGGAAACCATCTCAAGCGGATCAGCAGCGTAGAGATGTCCCCAACCGATACAGGCGAGCGGTCCATCCTGGGTCCCGACGAGCGGTCCATCCTGGGTCTCGACTCTGGACAGTCAGTACTTCATCCATGGTCATCGGACCGGACCCCCTCCACAAGGGAGGGGGGGACATAGGAGAAAGAAAAGAAGCGGCAGATCAACTGGTCTAAAAAGGAGGTCTATTTAAAGGCTAGAGTATACAGATGAGTTTTAAGATGAGACTTAAATGCTTCTACTGAGGTAGCATCTCGAACTGTTACCGGGATGGCATTCCAGAGTACTGGAGCCCGAACGGAAAACGCTCTATAGCCCGCAGACTTTTTTTGAGCTCTAGGAATCACTAATAAGCCGGAGTCTTTTGAACGCAGATTTCTTGCCGGGACATACGGTACAATACAATCGGCAAGATAGGCTGGAGCTAGACCGTGTAGTATTTTATACGTAAGTAGTAAAACCTTAAAGTCACATCTTAAGTGCACAGGAAGCCAGTACAGGCGTAATATGATCAAATTTTCTTGTTCTTGTCAAAAGTCTAGCAGCCGCATTTTGTACCAACTGTAATCTTTTAATGCTAGACATGGGGAGACCCGAAAATAATACGTTACAGTAGTCGAGGCGAGACGTAACAAATGCATGGATAATGATCTCGGCGTCTTTAGTGGACAAAATGGAGCGAATTTTAGCGATATTACGGAGATGAAAGAAGGCTGTTTTAGTAACGCTTTTAATGTGTGACTCAAAGGAGAGAGTTGGGTCGAAGATAATACCCAGATTTTTTACAGAGTCACCTTGTTTTATTATTTGGTTGTCAAATGTTAAAGTTGTATTATTAAATAGAGGTCGGTGTCTAGCAGGACCGATAATCAGCATTTCCGTTTTTTTTGGCATTAAGTTGCAAAAAGTTAGCGGACATCCATTGTTTAATTTCATTAAGACACGCTTCCAACTGACTACAGTCCGGCGTGTTGGTCAGCTTTAGGGGCATGTAAAGTTGGGTGTCATCAGCATAACAGTGAAAGCTAATACCGTATTTGCGTATGACGTCACCTAGCGGCAGCATGTAGATGCTGAAGAGTACAGGGCCAAGGACCGAACCCTGGGGAACTCCACACGTTACCTTAACATAGTCCGAGGTCACACTGTTATAGGAGACGCAATGCATCCTATCAGTAAGATAAGAGTTAAACCATGACAGGGCTGAGTCTGACATACCAGTTCGTATTTTGATACGCTCTAATAAAATATTATGATCGACGGTATCGAAAGCAGCGCTAAGATCGAGGAGCAGCAACATAGATGACGCATCAGAGTCCATCGTTAGCAATAGATCATTAGTCAGTTTTGCGAGGGCTGTCTCAGTCGAGTGATTTGCCCTGAAACCGGATTGCAAGGTTTCACATAGATTGTTAAACGCTAAGTGCTCATTTAGCTGCTCTGCAACAATTTTTTCGAGGATTTTCGAAATAAAGGGAAGGTGAGACACCGGTCGGTAGTTTACCATGAGGTCAGGATCGAGGTTAGGTCTTTTAAGGAGAGGATGAATAACCGCTTTTTTGAATGCAACGGGAACAGTGCCCGAGGAAAGTGATAAGTTTATAATATTTAGCACTGATGGACCTAATAATACAAAAAGCTCCTTGATAAGTTTCCCAGGAAGTGGGTCAAGTAAACATGTTGTTTGTTTTATTCCATTTACACGTTGTAACAATCCTTCTAATGTTATTTCATCAAAACGAGAGAAACTATTTTGGATATTTGCAGTATCCGCCGTATATACAATCATATCTGTGTTACTATAACCCCGTTGTAGCTGGGACGCATTGTCTTTGATCTCCTTTCTAATAAGATCAATTTTCTTATTAAAGAACTTCATAAAGTCATCTGCCGAATGGGTGGAGCTACTGGAAGGAGTCCCTTGTTGGGTTAGCGATGCTACTGTACTAAACAAAAATTTTGGATCGTTTTTATTAATGCGGATGAGATTTGAGTAATAATTAGTTTTAGCTAAGGTAAGCATGCGTTTATAAGTTATTAAACTATCACTCCATGCTTGATGGTGCACCTCAAGTTTAGTCGTGCGCCATTTGCGTTCCAGCTTTCTACATAATAATTTCTGAGCTCTAGTTTCTTCAGTAAACCATGGCGTACGCCTTTTTGGAGCCTTTTTTAACTTCAGCGGTGCTATACTATCAATGGTTTCGCGCAGGGCGTTGTTAAAGTTGTTAGTGAGGTTATCAATAGAGCCCACATACTTTGGGAACGGTGCCATTACTGAGGGCAGTAGGTCCGCAAGAGTCGTCGTTGTGGCAGCATTAATGTTGCGGCTGCTATAGCAGTTATTATTATTATTAGCTTGCCGAACATGAGTCTGAACTTCGAATTTTATAAGGTAATGATCGGACATTACTTTAGTATACGGGAGTATCATAACTTTGGAGACGGTGATACCTCTGACAAGCACTAGGTCTATCGTATTACCGCTGCGATGCGTCGGTTCATTTATTATTTGTGTAAGACCACAGCTGTCAATTATAGTCTGGAGCGCCACGCACGGTGGGTCCAATGGGGTATTCATATGGATATTAAAGTCCCCCATTATAATTATATTATCGGCGTGCGTCACTAGATCAGCAACAAACTCTGAGAATTCACTAATAAAGTCCGAATAGGGCCCTGGGGGGCGGTAGATAACGGCCAGGCACAGAGGCAGAGGTGTGGCAGACTTCATAGAAAGCACCTCAAACGATTTATATTTATTATTTAAGTTAGGACTAAAGTTAAAGTTTTCGTTGTATATTAGTGCGACACCCCCTCCCCTTTTGAGGTGACGGGCAATATGCGCATTCGTATAGTTAGGAGGGGATGCCTCATTTATCGCAAAAAAGTCGTCTGGTTTAAGCCAGGTTTCGCTAAGACCGATGACGTTAAGGTTGTTGTCTCTAATGACCTCATTGACTAATAACGTTTTGGGAGACAAAGATCTGATGTTTAGAAAGCCCATATTATAGGTAGTGGGCTGTTTTAAGGAGTTGTTGATAAAATTATCCGTAGTAGTAATATTAATAATGTTGCGTTTATTATGCGCAGTGTACTTAAAATAATTACGACCATATCTAGGAATTGATATGACGGGAATTTTCAGATTGTCTACTTGGCGTTGCGATAAACTGAACGCATCATAATTTGCCACCTCAGTAGAACGCATGTCTAACTCTGACGTAGTCATAGACACAGTAGAAAAAACATTTTGTGAGTTGTGTATTATTCTACGAAAATTGCTATGTGTACAGGGATCATCCAGCCTGGCGCTGGCTAGCTCTAACTTAACTGACTCCATACCCAGGCTAGCAGGCTCTGTAATTGCCTGTGACCGGGCTTGCTCTAGTGCAGTTAGTCAAATGTGGCTCAATGCGAAGTCTATGTTCCGAGACAAGAGGATAGCGCCTTCCTGGTTAGGGTGAAGGCCGTCTCTCCTCAGCAAGCCAGGTTTGCCCCAGAAAGAGGGCCAATTATCAATAAACGTAAATCCCTGTTGTCTGCAGAAGCTATCCAGCCACCTGTTAAGAGAGACTAATCTGCTATATCTCTCATCATTGCCTCTCCCAGGCAGGGGGCCAGAGACAATTACTCGATGCCTGGACATCTTTCTGGCGAGATTACAAGCCCTGGCTATGTTTCTCTTTGTAATCTCTGATTGTCTCATCCTAACGTCATTGGAGCCAACGTGTATTACTATATTCGCATAACTAGTGGTGCGGTTAGCCTGCCGTACGTGTTTACTAGACCTGTTGCGAGTTAGCTCCCTAAGATTAGCTTCAATGTCAGGTGCTCTGCCCCCGGGAATACACTTAATTGTGGCTGGTTTGCTAAGCTTTATGTTTCGGGTGATGGAGTCCCCTATGACTAAAGTGTGGTGCCCGGTAGACTGGGGTGTAGGACTAGCTAAAGGGCTAAATCTATTATGCGTCTCAACCGGTACACCGTAGCTTGTAGGCCGATTAGGGCTGCTACAAGCTGGGCTAGTTAGCTCGCTACAGCTAAGGCTAGCAGATGTGTCCGCAACATCTAAAGTTACGAAATTACACTGCTCTAACTGGCGGACACGGCTCTCTAGCAAAGCCAACCTATCCATGAGTAAAGTGCACGAAGCGCAGGAAGCCATACTCACCCGTTTTTCTCCTCCAACGGGTGGCGGGGCTCTCCCTTAGAGATACGGTGAGAAGCTCTGTCATCCGGGAGGAGCTCTACTTGCTACTCCACATTGATAGGAGCCAGATGTGGTGGTTCGGGCATCTGGTCAGGATGCCAACCAAATGCCTCCCTAGGGAGGTATTTAGGGCACATCCGACCAGTAGGAGGTCACAGGCAAGACCCAGGACACGTTGGGAAGGCTATGTCTCCCGACTGGCCTGGGAACGCCTCGGGATCCCACGGGAGGAGCTAGACGAAGTGGCTGGGGAGAGAGAAGTCTGAGCTTCCCTGCTTAGGCTGCTGCCCCCGTGACCCAACCTCGGAAAAGCAGAGGAAGTTGGATAGATGGATGGATGGAGTTCCAACGTTGATTTGACCATTGAAATTGGGTCATTTACCAACCAACAACGTGGATCCAACATTGGACATCAAGGTTGTCTCAATTTACAAATACAACTATTTTGCAACGTTGTTTAAAAGTCAGTTTTAAAGGACATGCACGTATAATCAATGTTGTATCAATGTTTTGTGCCTGCTGGCCTGACTCTTTCTGTTTATTTGCATGTCGCCAATGTAACGTTTATTATACACCATGACCTTCTACAGCCTGTGTAATGACTTTTAACGAAGTGTGACACCATTATTCTTATTAATGAAATAATAAAATACAATTAAATAATTCGGCGAGAAGCAAAGCACTCTTCTACACCGTGAAGGGCTGCCAGTAAGTACATTTCTCTTTGCTGGTCCCAAGCTAGGGACCCCTATAAAGGGGGAGGAGCAGGGTTGGCTGCAATCAGGGCTGACTGCCGGCAGAAACACTTTATGCGGTTCTTAAGGGCCATGATTATGGCGACCGGACACTTCAGTTTTTTGTCATGCAGGTGTTCGCTTGTTCTACTTCAATGGACTGAATTGCCTCATGGATACAATTATACTTTGTCTCTGCTGAACATCAGTCAACATGTCCTTTGTAATAGCTGTAGTTCGGTTTATCAGCATTGCACACGTGTCTATTTTTTAAAGCCCATAAAGCTTTTTACTTATTTTATCATCACTTTAAAGGCCTACTGAAACCCACTACTATCGACCACGCAGTCTGATAGTTTATATATCAATGATGAAATATTAACATTGCAACACATGCCAATACAGCCGGGTTAGTTTACTAAATTGCAATTTTAAATTTCGCGCCAAAGTATCATGCTGAAACGTCGCGGTATGATGACGCGTGCACGTGACGTCACGTATTGTAGAGGACATTTTGTTCCAGCATCGTTCCGAGCTAAAAGTCGTCTGTTTTCATCGCATAATTCCACAGTATTCTGGGCTCTGTGTTGCTGAATCTTTTGCAATTTGTTCAATGAATAATGGAGACATCAAAGAAGAAAGCTGTAGGTGCCTTTAGCAACACAAACACAGCCGGTGTTTCATTGTTTACATTCCCGAAAGATGACGGTGAAGCTTTACTATGGAACAGAGCGGTCAAATGAAACACAGTTGGATTGGACCACACACACAAAGGACAGTGTATTATGCAGCGATCATTTCGAAAGATCGTGTTTCGAAGAGGGTCCCTTGCGAAGGGCAGATATGGGCATCGCCACCACCCGTCGACTGGTGCTGAAGAAAGGTGCGGGGCCGACCTTCAGGTTGTACAGATACGACCATATAATCTCACTAAATAACTAGTAACACAATAAGCAAATAAAAGATTTTCCCGAATTATCCTAGTAAATTTGTCTAATAACATCTGAATCGCTCCCTCTGTAGAGTCTTTTTTTTCCCCCCTTGTCCTTCCCTCTCACTTTCCTCATCCAAGAATCTTTCATACTCGCTCAAATTAATGGGAAAATCGTCGCTTCCTCGGTCCGAATCGCTCTCGCTGCTGGTGGCCATGATTGTAAACAATGTTCAAATGTGAGGAACTCCACAACCCGTCTGCTACTTCTGGTACAGGCAAGGCTTTTTTATCAGCACCAAAAGTTGCGAACTTTATGGTCGATGTTCTCTATACTAAATCCTTTCAGCAAAAATATGGCAATATCGCGAAATGATCAAGTATGACACATAGAATGGACCTGCTATCCCCGTTTAAATAAGAACATCTCATTTCAGTAGGCCTTTAAACACCATTATCGTGAAATATTTATGCTGTATTTATTAAACGACCGTCCTATTTAGGGTTATATTGTAGCCCAACCTTTTCCCCAAAGATAAAATGTACAAATTACATTAGTTTTTTCAATAGTTTGAGCCCATTTATTGTGTTTTGTTTACTTTTTCAATTAATGCCCAAGCAGCATAGCAGTTTTTGAATTGGCTTCTCTGCTGTAGGACACTTTTCTTTCCTTGTAGGACTCATTAACCTTTTTACCCCCTTTTCATATGCAATCTTTGGACATAACCTGGAAATGGAATAGAAACACATGATCTTAGACTACCAAACCACTGGATTGAACTAAATTATTGTTGTCAATTGAGACTTCTTGGTTATTGTTCATACATAATTCCATCCATCTATCCATTTTCTACCGCTTGTCCCTTTTGGGGTGCTGGAGCCTATCTCAGCTGCATTCAGGTGGAAGAAGGAGTACACCCTGGACAAGTCGCCACCTCATCGCAGTCATATATAATTGTTTATAGTAAATACAAATATTGAAAAATGGTTGTGCTAATTCACGCAAATTCAAGCAATATTAGCTATATTAGCCTACTATTAAAGGCTGAGGCAAATTTTCGTTGACAGAAATGTTAATTTAATATTTATTCTACACATTTTTGCAACATTTGAAATCAGTAGTAAAATGGAGACTTCTCCCAGGATGAGATAACGCCTAGAAATTATTGGCTTAGAATGACCAAAATATATATGTGAAGTGAAGTGAAGTGAATTATATTTATATAGCGCTTTTTCTCTAGTGACTCAAAGCGCTTTACATAGTGAAACCCAATATCTAATTTTTCCATTTAAACCAGTGTGGGTGGCACCGGGAGCAGGTGGGTAAAGTGTCTTGCCCAAGGACACAACGGCAGTGACTAGGATGGCGGAAGCGGGGATCGAATCTGCAACCCTCAAGTTGCTGGCACGGCCGCTCTACCAACCGAGCTATACCGCCCAAGTGTGTTCAAGTTTAAGGAAACTGGAGGCTGTCTTCTTCTAATGGATTTATTACAATCTGGGTAACGTTTGCTGTGGTCTGGAACAATATGGCACACAAACAACTATGAGAAATGCAGCCAATATTACATACATATGATGTCTCATGAGACATGCAAATATAAATTAAATACACAGAGGACATAAGTAAAGGATATTAAATGAGCTCAAATATACCAACAAACGAGGGATAATGTCACAATATGTACATACAACTGGCCTAAATAGCATGTTAACATTGATTAGCTTCCTGTCATGAACTGACCAAATATGTCTGATTAACACTCCAACAAGTCAATGACATCAACAAAGCTCACCTTTGTGCATTCACGCACAGCATAAAACGTTTGGTGGACAAAATGAGACACAGAAGGAATGGCATAAAACACGTCTTTGCGCAATTTATGTGCAGCCCCGCACATTTTGTCAACTACCCGCAACTTCCTCATTCATTTTTACCAACTAGCCGCTAGACTAGATCCAACCAATCCAAGTCTAAGACTAGATCTGACCAATCCAAGTCCAAAACTTGATCTGCCCAGTATAAGTCTATTAGCATGAACTGATGAAGCCTACTGAGATATTGGCACCAGCCGCTAGACTAGATCCGACCAATCCAAGTCCAAAACTGGATCTGACCAACTAAGTCTATGAGCATAAACTGATGAAGCCTTCTGAGATATTGGCACCAGCCGCTAGACTTGATCTGACCAATCTAAGTCTAAGACTAGATCTGACCAACCCAAGTCCAAAACTTGATCTGACCAGTATAAGTCTATTAGCATGAACTGATGAAGCCTACTGAGATATTGGCACCAGCCGCTAGACTAGATCTGACCAATCTAAGTCTAAGACGAGATCCGACCAATCTAAGTGCAAAACTTGATCTGACCAACTAAGTCTATGAAAATTAACTGATGAAGCCTACTGACATATTGGCACCAACCGCTAGACTAGATCCAACCAATCTAAGTCTAAAACTAGATCTGACCAATTGAAGTCCAAAACTTGATCTGACCAATCTAAGTCTATGAGAATGAACTGATGAGGCCTACTGAGATATTGGCATCAGCCGCTAGACTAGATCCGACCAATTCAAGTCCAAAACTTGATCTGACCAACTAAGTCTATGAGCATAAACTGATGAAGCCTACTGAGATATTGGCACCAGCCGCTAGACTTGATCCGACCAATCTAAGTCTAAGACTAGATCTGACCAACCCAAGTCCAAAACTTGATCTGACCAGTATAAGTCTATTAGCATGAACTGATGAAGCCTACTGAGATATTGGCACCAGCCGCTAGACTAGATTTGACCAATCTAAGTCCAACACGAGATCGGACCAATCCAAGTCCAAAACTTGATCTGACCAACTAAGTCTATGAGAATGAACTGATGAAGCCTACTGAGATATTGGCACCAGCCGCTAGACTACATCCAACCGATCTAAGTGAAATACTAGATCTGACCAATCCAAGTCCAAAACTTGATCTGACCAATCTAAGTCTATGAGAATGAACTGATGAGGCCTACTGAGATATTGGCATCAGCCGCTAGACTACATCCGACCAATCCAAGTCCAAAACTTGATCTGACCAACTAAGTTTATGAGCATAAACTGATGAAGCCTACTGAGATATTGGCACCAGCCGCTAGACTTGACCTGACCAATCTAAGTCTAAGACTAGATCTGACCAACCCAAGTCCAAAACTTGATCTGACCAGTATAAGTCTATGAGCATGAACTGATGAAGCCTACTGAGATATTGGCACCAGCCGCTAAACTAGATTTGACCAATCTAAGTCCAAGACGAGATCGGACCAATCCAAGTCCAAAACTTGATCTGACCAACTAAGTCTATGAGAATTAACTGATGAAGCCTACTGACATATTGGCACCAGCCGCTAGACTACATCCGACCAATCCAAGTCCAAAACTTGATCTGACCAACTAAGTTTATGAGCATAAACTGATGAAGCCTACTGAGATATTGGCATCAGCCGCTAGACTACATCCGACCAATCCAAGTCCAAAACTTGATCTGACCAACTAAGTTTATGAGCATAAACTGATGAAGCCTACTGAGATATTGGCACCAGCCGCTAGACTTGACCTGACCAATCTAAGTCTAAGACTAGATCTGACCAACCCAAGTCCAAAACTTGATCTGACCAGTATAAGTCTATGAGCATGAACTGATGAAGCCTACTGAGATATTGGCACCAGCCGCTAAACTAGATTTGACCAATCTAAGTCCAAGACGAGATCGGACCAATCCAAGTCCAAAACTTGATCTGACCAACTAAGTCTATGAGAATTAACTGATGAAGCCTACTGACATATTGGCACCAGCCACTAGACTAGATCCAACCGATCTAAGTCTAAGACTAGATCTGACCAATCCAAGTCCACAACTTGATCTGACCAATCTAAGTCTATGAGCATGAACTGATGAGCCCCACTGAGATATTGGCATCAGCCGCTAGACTAGATCGGACCAATCCAAGTGCAAAACTTGATCTGACCAACTAAGTCTACGAGCATAAACTGATGAAGCCTACTGAGATATTGGCACCAGCCGCTAGACCAGATCCGACCAATCTAAGTCTAAGACTAGATCTGACCAATCCAAGTCCACAACTTGATCTGACCAATCTAAGTCTATGAGCATGAACTGATGAGCCCCACTGAGATATTGGCATCAGCCGCTAGACTAGATCAGACCAATCCAAGTGCAAAACTTGATCTGACCAACTAAGTCTACGAGCATAAACTGATGAAGCCTACTGAGATATTGGCACCAGCCGCTAGACCAGATCCGACCAATCTAAGTCTAAGACTAGATCTGACCAATCCAAGTCCACAACTTGATATGACCAATCTAAGTCTATGAGCATGAACTGATGAGCCCCACTGAGATATTGGCATCAGCCGCTAGACTAGATCGGACCAATCCAAGTGCAAAACTTGATCTGACCAACTAAGTCTATGAGCATAAACTGATGAAGCCTACTGAGATATTGGCATCAGCCGCTAGACTAGATCGGACCAATCCAAGTGCAAAACTTGATCTGACCAACTAAGTCTATGAGCATAAACTGATGAAGCCTACTGAGATATTGGCACCAGCCGCTAGACCAGATCCGACCAATCTAAGTCTAAGACTAGATCTGACCAATCCAAGTCCACAACTTGATCTGACCAATCTAAGTCTATGAACATGAACTGATGAGGCCCACTGAGATATTGGCATCAGCCGCTAGAGTAGAGCTGACCAATCCAAGTGCAAAACTTGATCTGACCAATTAAGTCTATGAGCATAAACTGATAGAGCCTACTGAGATATTGGCACCAGCCGCTAGACTAGATCTGACCAATCTAAGTCTAAGATGACATCTGACCAATCTAAGTCTAAAACTACATCTAACCAATCTAATTCTATGAGCGTGAACCGATGAATGACGGGACGGCGTGGCGCAGTGAGAGAGTGGCCGTGCGCAACCCAAGGGTCCCTGGTTCAATTCCCACCTAGTACCAACCTCGTCACGTCCGTTGTGTCCTGAGCAAGACACTTCACCCTTGCTCCTGATGGGTGCTGGTTAGCGCCTTGCATGGCAGCTCCCTCCATCAGTGTGTGAATGTGTGTGTGAATGGGTAAATGTGGAAGTAGTGTCAAAGCGCTTTGAGTACCTTGAAGGTAGAAAAGCGCTATACAAGTACAACCTATTTATTTATTTATAATGATGAGAGGCGAAACGTCTTCTAAGACAAACCAAACAGTCCAGTTGTGATTGATTGAATGCCGCGAGATCCGATTTGAAGCACTTTGGAGCGTTTAGACTGGCAAAAACTTGAGGCAAAAGTAATCATATTTGGTGTGCAGTGGAAACGGGGCCGTAAAAACCGGAAAGGGGCCACAACAAGCCTAAAGGTCGCTTTGGTTCAGAAACCAGAACGGCGGATCAATGAGGAGGGAGCGACTTGAGGTCCGAGGTTAGTACAGTCTTGGTCTCGCCATTAAAAGGCTGAGTGTGATGACGTCAGAGCAGATAATGAGGCCTAATGAGGTTTGTTCAGTCACACTTTTGGTATTTCTTAAGTCTCTTTGCAGCAGAACACGCGTTCCTCACTCCTAAGCTGCTTTGGCCAAACAAATGTGCTTTAGTCTAATCGTTTCACTCAAACAACTGGCTTTTGTTGAAGGTTTTCTCCGCGTTACGGCGGCTGGCAGGGTGCTGGCGGTCCTATCAGCTAGCTGTCAGCGATCAAAGTGGCAGTAAACGATGATGCCAGCCCGACGACACGGCTAATGATGACTATAACAATCGTCTTTTTGTCATAAAGCTGTCAGCAGTCAATCAAGCCCCTTTAAGAGTTTTCCTGCCGCGCTGAAGATTTATGAAATGTTGATGCGGGCGTGTCTCAGCACATCCTGTCTGTCTTTTCGAGACATCTTTGATGTTTGTCACCGTTGCTACTTTCTTACTGACTAGAGGACGCTCACATGATTTCCTCAGTTGACAAGATATTATTATTATCCTCATATTTAACAACATCTATTTATTTTTATTCCGCCGTAAAAGTTTGGCACGCTCCACAGCCCACATTTTTCAACCGATCGGACATGTTCCTGTATCAAAACGTTCGGCTCGACCAGGATTCGTGAGCTCCTGAAAAACATTTTCCAAAAATATCCTACATTTCCAAGATTTGCTGGTTTTCCGGGAAATTTTTCCATTGAAAATAAATGGGCCATTTTTTAAACTTGCACAGTCTCCACCTTTCTTCACCGATTCAAACGGTTCTACCATCCACATACGCCACTCACCTTGGACAATTTTTTAAAAAATTCCAGGAATTACTGGCTTTCCAAAGCCCTGGTTTCACCTCTCCCTGGAAAGTTTTCACAGTCCACATTTTTAAACCGTTTTTGACCATTCCACCTTCAAAACATTTGTCCTAGTTGGGACATGGGACAAGCGGTAGAAAATGGATGGATGGGACAACAAAAGTTTTTTTTTTTTTTCCTTACAAATTATTTCCGGAAATACCAATTCAAATTCAAAATGTCACCACGTCAACATTTTTCGACCGTTTTGAAAAATGTCAACACTAACCCATTTATATCTTCGAGGACAATTGTGGTATTCCCTCTATTTTCAAAACATCCCAGTTTTCCCGTGATTCCTAGGAAATTCCCATTCAAACAAACGGATGTATGCATAGTTCTAAGATGCCCAAAATTCTCAAAATGTTAAGCCATCTTTTAGCCGATTCTGATGCTTAAATAATCCACACACACTACTAATCTGATAAATCGAATGCAAAAGGTTTTCCATTTCCCAAATTCCCAGTTTTTCCAAAATTTGCAGAAATGTTCTCCCCACTGACATCCATCCATCTTCTTCCGCATATCCGAGGTCGGGTCAGGGGGCAGCACCCTAAGCAGGGAAGCCCAGACTTCCCTCTCCCCAGCCACTTCGTCCAGCTCTTCCCGGCGGATCCTGAGGCGTTCCCAGGCCAGCTGGGAGACATAGTCTTCCCAACGTGTCCTGGGCCTTCCCCGTGGCCTCCTACCTGTCGGACGTGCCCGAAACACCTCCCTGGGGAGGCGTTCGGGTGGCATCCACAAAGCACATGTAGACTAGTTGGGCAAACTCCCATGCACCCTCAAAAACCCTGCCGAGAGTATAGAGCTGGTCCACAGTTCCACGACCAGGACAAAAACCACACTGTTCCACCTGAATCCGAGGTTCGACTATCCGCCGTAGCCTCCTCTCCAGTACACCTGAATAGACCTTACCGGGAAGGCTGAGGAGTGGGATCCCACAATAGTTGGAACACACCCTCTGATTCCTCTTCTTAAAGAGAGGAACCACCACCCCGGTCTGCCATTCCAGAAGTACCGCCCCCGATGTCCACACAATGTTGCAGAAGTTTGTCAACCAAGACAGCCCCACAGCATCCAGAGCCTTAAGGAACTCCGGACGGATCTCATCCACCCCCAGGGCCTTGTCACCAAGAGCTTTCTAACTACCTCGGCAACCTCAGCCCCAGAAATAGGAGAGCCCACCACAGAATCCCCAGGCACTGCTTCCTCATAGGAAGACGCGTTGGTGGGATTGAGGAGGTCTTCGAAGTATTCCCTCCACCGATCCACAACATCCGCAGTCGAGGTCAGCAGAACACCATCCCCTCCATACACGGTGCTGACAGTGCACTGCTTCCCCTTCCTGAGGCGGCGGATGGTGGTCCAGAATCGTCCCAATTGACAATGAACAGTAAATATACAATCTACTGCATAGTCCACATTTCTCATCTGATTTGAACTGTTCCAAAATCCACACACTCCCCTCACCATGGACATTCAAGCCAACATGTTCCCCCATTCAGAAAATTCTTGGATTACCCGGAATTACCAAGAATCCCCCCACCCCCTTGAAAAAGAATGGGCAATATACAAACCTCTCCATATCCCACATTTTTCATCCGATTCGAACCGTTCCAACATCCAAAAACTCCACTCATCCTGGACTTTCACCATGAAACATGAAGCAATGGTGGCTGATGGTGCAACCCGCAAGGGTGGAAGGTAGTACACAACAAAATAAGTTACCATATTTTCCGGACTATAAGGCGCACTTAAAATCTTTTTTTTCGCTTACCGACCTTGAAGCAATTTTATTTGGTACAAGGTATAATGATAAGTGTGACCAGTAGATGGTAGTCACACATAAGAGATACGTGTACACTGCACTATTATGGCAATATGAATCTAGTAAACAACACAAACATTTTATATTTTCCATCGAAAATATAGAACATTACACACGGCGCTCAAAAATCTATCAAAATGTTTTAGTAGGACTTTGGTAAGCTACGAAGCCGCACAGGTTTATGGATTGTTCTGAGCTTCAACATACGAGTATTATTATGGTGTGTGTATAAGGTAAGACATTATCTGGCGTTTTATTTCGCAATATTATGCAAAAGCAACTTTCCTTACCTTCTGGTACCGGCTGATCTGTATTTGGATCGGCATAAATCCCGAAAAACTGCGAGAGTCCGCCTTTGTTGTCTGTGCTGACCCCGTAGTCGATAAGCTTCTTCTTTTTCTCTATCTTCTCGTTATGGGACATTCATCCTCCGCTGTTGCCATTTCTAATATAAAGTAGTGTAAAGTTCTTACTTATATCTGTCTGTAAACTCGCCATTTCCGGCCTTCTTGTTGTTTCCAGATGAGGAATTGCTGCTCCGTTGTTGATTGAAGTAAAGTCTGAATGTCATTGTAACAGTTAGCTCCATCTTCTGACACTTCTTCCCCTTCCGTCCTTGCACGCTACACCGCTACAACAAGGATGACGGGGCGAAGACACTGTCGATCGTGAGCCACGTGAATAAGACAGCCCACCAAACGGAGCATCCGGAAGCGACTGTCAGAAATCGGCTTGAAGATGTTTTGTAAAACATCATCTATGCAACATTTTCACCAAATAACCACTATAACATGTTATGTAGACCACAAGGACGTCTTTTACATTTAGAAAAAAAAAAAAATAATATGACTCCTTTAAAGCGTCCTATAATCCGATGTACCTAATTTATGAAAAAAGATCGAAAATAGACCATTCATCCGCAGAGCGCCTTATAATCTGGTGCGCCCTATGGTCCGGAAAATACGGTATAGGTATTTGTTGTGAAAATGCAAATATAGTGGATCTCCACACAATCCCAATTCAGCATTTGTCACCATGCAAATGTATTATTTGTAATTAGATAAAAGGTAAATGGGTTCTACTTGTATAGTTCTTTTCTACCTTCAAAGCGCTTTGACACTATTTCACCATTCACCCATTCACAAACTGATGGCGAGAGCTGCCATGCAAGGCCCTAACCATTACTCTTGTGGAGCAAGGGTGAAGTGTCTTTTTAAGGACACAACGAACATGACGAAGTTGGTAGAATGTGGGGATTGAACCAGGAAATCTCAGGTTGCTGGCACGGCCACTCTCTCAACTGCGCCAGGCCATCCCTCAATGTCTCTAAATGTATTATTGGATTGATTTTTTTTTTTATGATATGAAATTAAGCGATTTTCTACGCAGATTACAATCCATTTACTGTAAATGTACATGTTAAAATATGGCAACGAGAAGCGTGACTGTAGCCAAAGCAGAAGCGATGCACACGACTGAAATGGTTAACCATCAGGAATCTACTGGCGCTACAGTGTATGGGCTGGTGAATTTACGTAGACGGGACGAAATGAGTATCAAGAGTGCGTGCAGGTGACTCCGCCCCCTGACCCAGAAACCAGGCACTGCAACAAAAAGAAGACTGGCGGCAGCATCACTGTAAGATCATGACCGCTACTCTAATGGCCTGACTCCTGTTTTATCAATCACCTTTTCTTATCATTCATTAATAATGAGTACAAATTTAAATGTTTTATAAGTGTGTGAGGCATATTTCGGTCGTAAATCCAAGATACTTAAGTTATATTCTTTAATAAAAAAAAAAAAAAAATCATACAAACCCCGTTTCCATATGAGTTGGGAAATTGTGTTAGAGGTAAATATAAACAGAATACAATGATTTGCAAATCCTTTTCAACCCATATTCAGTTGAATGCACTACAAAGACAAGATATTTGATGTTCAAACTCATAAACTTTATTTTTTTTTTTGCAAATAATAATTAACTTAGAATTTCATGGCTGCAACACGTGCCAAAGTAGTTGGGAAAGGGCATGTTCACCACTGTGTTACATCACCTTTTCTTTTAACAACACTCAATACACGTTTGGGAACTGAGGAAACTAAATGTTGAAGCTTTGAAAAAGGAATTCTTTCCCATTCTTGTTTTATGTAGAGCTTCAGTCGTTCAGCAGTCCGGGGTCTCCGCTGTCGTATTTTAGGCTTCATAATGCACCACACATTTTCGATGGGAGACAGGTCTGGACTGCAGGCGGGCCAGGAAAGTACCCGCACTCTTTTTTTTACGAAGCCACGCTGTTGTAACGCGTGCTGAATGTGGCGTGGCATTGTCTTGCTGAAATAAGCAGGAGCGTCCATGAAAAAGACGGCGCTTATATGGCAGCATAAAACCTGTATGTACCTTTCAGTATTAATGGTGCCTTCACAGATGTGTAAGTTACCCATGCCTTGGGCACTAATGATAAATAAATGATAAATGGGTTGTACTTGTATAGCGCTTTTCAACCTTCAAGGTACTCAAAGCGCTTTGACACTACTTCCACATTTACCCATTCACACACACATTCACACACTGATGGAGGGAGCTGCCATGCAAGGCGCCAACCAGCACCCATCAGGAGCAAGGGTGAAGTGTCTTGCTCAGGACACAACGGACGTGACGAGGTTGGTACTAGGTGGGGATTGAACCAGGGACCCTCGGGTTGCGCAAGGCCACTCTACCACTGCGCCACACCGTCCCTGCACCCCCACACCATCACAGATGCTGGCTTTTGAACTTTGCGTCGATAAGGTCCGGATGACACGATGTCGAATATTCCCAAAAACAAGTTGAAATGTGGACTCGTCAGACCACAGAACACTTTTCCACTTTGCATCAGTCCATCTTAGATGGTCTCGGGCCCAGAGAAGCCGGGGACGTTTCTGGACATTGTTGATTGATGGCTTTCGCTTTGCATAGTAGAGCTTTAACTTGTACTTACAGGTGTAGCGACAAACTATTATAGTGACAGTGGTTTTCTGAAGTGTTCCTGAACCCATGTGGTGATATCCTTTAGAGATTATTGTCGGTTTTTGATCGAGTGCTGTCTGAGGGATCGAAGGTCACGGTCATTCAATGTTGGTTTCCGGCCATGCCGCTTACGTGGAGTGATTTCTCCAGATTCTCTGAACCTTTTGATGATATTATGGAGCGTATCAATCAATCAATCAATCAATGTTTACTTATATAGCCCTAAATCACTAGTGTCTCAAAGGGCTGCACAAACCACCACGACATCCTCGGTAGGAAAACTCACACCCAGTGGGACATTGGTGACAATAATGACCCAGTGGGACGTCGGTGACAATGATGACTATGAGAACATTAGAGAGGAGGAAAGCAATGGATGTCGAGCGGATCTAACATGATACTGTGAAAGTTCAATCCACAATGGATACAACACAGTCGCGAGAGTCCAGTCCAAAGAGGATCCAAGACACAGCAGCGAGAGTCCCGTTCACAGCGGAGCCAGCAGGAAACCATCCCAAGCGTAGGCGGACCAGCAGCGCAGAGATGTCCCCAGCCGATACACAGGCGAGCAGTACATGGCCACCGGATCGGACCGGACCCCCTCCACACGGGAGAGTGGGACATAGAAGAAAAAGAAAAGAAACGGCAGATCAACTGGTCTAAAAAGGGAGTCTATTTAAAGGCTAGAGTATACAAATGAGTTTTAAGGTGAGACTTAAATGCTTCTACTGAGGTGGCATCGCGAACTGTTACCGGGAGGGCATTCCAGAGTACTGGAGCCCGAACGGAAAATGCTCTATAGCCCGCAGACTTTTTTTGGGCTTTGGGAATCACTAATAAGCCGGAGTCCTTTGAACGCAGATTTCTTGCCGGGACATATGGTACAATACAATCGGCAAGATAAGATGGAGCTAGACCGTGTAGTATTTTATACGTAAGTAGTAAAACCTTAAAGTCACATCTTAAGTGCACAGGAAGCCAGTGCAGGTGAGCCAGTACAGGCGTAATGTGATCAAACTTTCTTGTTCTTGTCAAAAGTCTAGCAGCCGCATTTTGTACCAACTGTAATCTTTTAATGCTAGACATGGGGAGACCCGAAAATAATACGTTACAGTAGTCGAGGCGAGACGTAACAAACGCATGGATAATGATCTCAGCGTCTTTAGTGGACAGAATGGAGCGAATTTTAGCGATATTACGGAGATGAAAGAAGGCCGTTTTAGTAACGCTTTTAATGTGTGTCTCAAAGGAGAGAGTTGGGTCGAAGATAACACCCAGATTCTTTACCGTGTCGCCTTGTTTAATTGTTTGGTTGTCAAATGTTAGAGTTGTATTATTAAATAGAGTTCGGTGTCTAGCAGGACCGATAATCAGCATTTCCGTTTTTTTGGCGTTGAGTTGCAAAAAGTTAGCGGACATCCATTGTTTAATTTCATTAAGACACGCCTCCAGCTGACTACAATCCGGCGTGTTGGTCAGCTTTAGGGGCATGTAGAGTTGGGTGTCATCAGCATAACAGTGAAAGCTAATACCGTATTTGCGTATGATGTCACCTAGCGGCAGCATGTAGATGCTGAAGAGTGCAGGACCAAGGACCGAACCCTGGGGAACTCCACACGTTACCTTAACGTAGTCCGAGGTCACATTGTTATGGGAGACACACTGCATCCTATCAGTAAGATAAGAGTTAAACCAAGACATGGCTAAGTCTGACATACCAATTCGTGTTTTGATACGTTCTAATAAAATATTATGATCGACGGTATCGAAAGCAGCGCTAAGATCGAGGAGCAGCAACATAGATGACGCATCAGAATCCATCGTTAGCAATAGATCATTAGTCATTTTTGCGAGGGCTGTCTCCGTGGAGTGATTTGCCCTGAAACCGGATTGAAAGGTTTCACATAGATTGTTAGACGCTAAGTGTTCATTTAACTGCTCCGCAACAATTTTTTCAAGGATTTTTGAAATAAAGGGAAGGTGAGACACCGGTCGGTAATTTACCATGAGGTCAGGATCGAGGTTAGGTCTTTTAAGAAGAGGATGAATAACCGCTTTTTTGAATGCTAGGGGAACAGTGCCCGAGGAGAGTGATAAGTTTATAATATTTAGCACTGATGGACCTAATAATACAAAGAGCTCCTTGATCAGTTTCCCAGGAAGAGGGTCAAGTAAACATGTTGTCTGTTTTATTCCATTTACACGTTGTAACAATTCCTCTAATGTTATTTCCTCAAAACGAGAGAAACTATTTTGGAGGGCAGTATCCGCCGTATATACAATCGTGTCAGTGTTAATAGAACCCCGTTGTAGCTGGGACGCATTGTCTTTAATCTCCTTTCTAATGACTTCAATTTTCTTACTAAAGAATTGCATAAAGTCATCAGCTGAGTGGGTTGAGCTACTGGAAGGAGTCCCTTGTTGGGTTAGCGATGCTACCGTACTAAACAAAAATTTAGGATCGTTTTTATTACGGTGGATGAGATTTGAGTAATATTTAGCTTTAGCTAAGGTAAGCATGCGTTTATAAGTTATTAAACCATCACTCCATGCTTGATGGTGCACCTCAAGTTTAGTCGTGCGCCATTTGCGTTCCAGCTTTCTACATAATAATTTCTGAGCTCTAGTTTCTTCTGTAAACCACGGGGTGCGCTTTTTTGGAGCCTTTTTTAACTTTAGCGGTGCTATGTTATCAATGGTTTCGCGCAGGGCGTCGTTAAAGTTGTTAGTGAGGTTATCAATAGAGCCCATATACTTTGGGAATGGTGCCATAACCGAGGGCAGTAGGTCAGCAAGAGTTGTCGTTGTGGCTGTATTAATGTTGCGGCTGCTATAGCAGTTATTATTATTATTAGTTTGACGAACATGCGTCTGAACCTCGAATTTTATAAGGTAATGATCAGACAATACGTTAGTATACGGGAGTATCGTAACTTTGGAAACGTTGATGCCCCTGACAAGCACTAGGTCTATCGTATTACCGTTGCGATGCGTGGGTTCATTTATTATTTGTGTGAGACCACAGCTATCAATTACAGTCTGGAGCGCTACGCACGGTGGGTCCGATGGGGTATTCATATGGATATTAAAGTCCCCCATTATGATTATATTATCGGCGTGTGTCACTAGATCAGCAACGAACTCTGAGAATTCATTAATAAAGTCCGAATAGGGCCCTGGGGGGCGGTAGATAACAGCCAGGTGTAGAGGCAGCGGTGTGACAGACCTCATAGTAAGCACCTCAAACGATTTATATTTATTATTTATGTTAGGACTAAGGTTAAAGTTTTCGTTGTATATTAGTGCAACCCCTCCACCCCTTTTGAGCGGACGGGCAATATGCGCATGTGTAAAGTTAGGAGGACATGCCTCATTTAGCGCAAAAAAGTCGTTTGGTTTAAGCCAGGTTTCGCTGAGACCGATGACGTTAAGATTGTTGTCTCTGATAATATCATTAACTAACAACGTTTTAGGAGACAATGATCTTATGTTTAAAAAACCTATATTATAGGTAGTGGGCTGTTTTAGGGAGTTTTTGATCAAATTATCCGTAGTAGCAATATTAATAATGTTGTGTTTATTATGCCCAGTGCATTTAGTATAGTTACGACCATATCTAGGAATTGATACGACAGGAATTTTCCGATTGTTTGATTGTTGCTTTGATAAACTGCACGCATCATGGTTAGCCACCTCAGTAACGGGGATTTTCCGATTGTTTGTTTGTTGCTTTGATAAGCTGCACGCATCATAGTTAGCCACCTCAGTAAAACACATGTCCAACTCTGAAACACTCAAAGCAGAAAAAACTTGTTCTAATTTAACAGACTCCTTACCCAGACCAGTAGTCTCGCATTTTCCATCTAAATCCGTCTTCGGGATGGAGGAAAGTGGTGTTCTGTGGGGATTAGCCTTCTGCTTTGTTTTTAGCCCCGCTCGGCATCCGCGTTTCCGATCACACCGCTGGCGTCTGCTCCGTAGACGGCCCCCGCTGCTACTAGACTCCGCTGCTTCACAGGCCGCTGGATGTAGCCGCCGATGTATTCCCATGCTAGTTAGCAAGTCTAGCACGCAAGTGTCTATCGGTCCAAAACGGCCCGATGTGTCCACATCCAGAAGTGTCTGGCGGTCGTACGTGATCACGGAGTGACCACGATGTGAGCCAGCCATTAAGTTTGTGGAATTGTCCGGTATTTCTGCCAAATGTTCCATCTTTAGCAGGAGCTCCTCGAGTGCGCAGCCCGTCCGGGCGCCGCCATCTTGGAATAGCGTAGATGTTGAAATCCCTAAATTTCTTGCAATTGCACTTTGAGAAACGTTGTTCTTAAACTGTTTGACTATTTGCTCACGCAGTTGTGGACAAAGGGGTGTACCTCGCCCCATCCTTCTTGTGAAAGACTGAGCATTTTTTGGGAAGCTGTTTTTATACCCAATCATGGCACCCACCTGTTCCCAATTAGCCTGCACACCTGTGGGATGTTCCAAATAAGTGTTTGTTGAGCATTCCTAGACTTTATCAGTATTTATTGCCACCTTTCCCAACTTCTTTGTCAAAGTTAATGATTATTTGCAAAAAAAAAAAAATGTTTATCAGTTTGAACATCAAATATGTTGTCTTTGTAGCATATTCAACTGAATATGGGTTGAAAATGATTTGCAAATCATTGTATTCCGTTTATATTTACTGTCACGCTTGTGAGGTTCATGTTTTGTTTTGGTCATGTTCGGTTTGGTTGTTTGGACATTCAGTTCTTGTTCCTGCACTTCCTTCTTTTTCTTATTCCCATGGCAACTCATTAGTTTCCACCTTGTCTTCAAATCACGCCCCTGTCCTCAGATCTCACACCTGTTAATAATTATCATAGCTATTATTTAAGCCACAGTTACCAGGTAGTCAGCCTGACAACTTCATATTCCTCAACTGCTTCATGCCATGCTATGCGGTTTATTTCTGTCCATGCCACGTAAGTTTTTGGTTTGTGTTATGCCACAGTTAATGTCTTTTGATTCTTTCGTTCATAGTCATGCCTTTGTACTAGTCTTTTGTTTTCTAGTCAAGTTTGTTTTGTTTGCTTCCTTTGTTTGTAGTTTGTTAGTTATAGTGTTTAATAAATAAAAATGTCCTTATATTCTCGCCTGGCTCGTGCCAATTTTCCTTTGCGTCGATAAAAACAATCCTTGTCCAAGTCCAAGTCGTGAAATTTACATCCAACACAATTTCCAAACTCATGGAAACGGGGTTTGTAAATATAATTCACTTCATTTCTTTCTAGTCCTAAAATAGCCGTTTAGCTTAGCATAACAGCTAAAAGCTGTTTGCGTGAGCATAACACAAAACAGGAATAATTGTTGGGTATAATTATTCAAATGAAGTGCTGCCACGCTGACACTTTGAAAGTAAAAGGTGCTTTTAATGTGGTCGTACTGAGATCACCTTGCTAAGATCAGGTTAAAGCCTGTCATTTCATTCCAGGTGGGGCCAAAAAAAAAAGCCCCCATAAACACAGTATCGTAATTTCATGAGCAGCCGCCATCTTTGCTAATCATAGTTTGTGTCAATGAATGACTGACATCCTTTGCTTTCATCTTATTTTTACCTTCTATTTGTGGCGAGCTTTCATTTGGACGGCTCATTAAAAAAAAAAAAAAATGCTGCATGAAAGCTCAACGCACTCTTCAGTTTCTGCTTCGTTTTTTTTTTCAAGGTTTTGTCCGCCCCCCCACCCTCTGAGAACAGGACGGTCCTCGAGACGCTGGCCTTTCTCTGCTGAGATGCGACAGATGGGCCTGGGCAAACTGGACCCGTTGACCTTTGGCCCCACTGTCCACCTCTATAAGAAGATGCGGAGGAATTCCAAGGAGATTAGCGTCCTTTATGTCTCAACGTGTCGGCCACTGGTGACGAGGGAGGAGGACTAAGTTGGCTAGCGAGTTAGTCTGTAGAGGAAGCTAATGTACGACAAAGTATTATCAGCTAATCTAGCGTGTTGTCGGTGTTTTACAAACCCTGTTTCAAAATGAGTTGGGAAATTGTGTTAGATGTAAATACAAACGGAATAAAATGATTTGCAAATAATTTTCAACCCATATTCAGTTGAGTATGCTACAAAGACAACATATTTGATGTTTAAACTGATAAACTTTTTTTTGTTGCAAAAAATCATTAACTTTAGAAATTGATGCCAGCAACACTTGACAAAGAAGTTGGGAAAGGTGGCAATAAATACTAAAAAAGTTGAGGAATGCTCATCAAACACTTATTTGGAACATCCCACAGGTGTGCAGGCTAATTGGGAACAGGTGGGTGCCATGACTGGGTATAAAAGCAGCTTCCCAAAAAATGCCCAGGTACACCCCTTTGTCCACAACTGCGTGAGCAAATAGTCAAACAGTTTAAGAACAACGTTTCTCAAAGTGCAATTGCAAGACATTTAGGGATTTCAACATCTACGGTCCATAATATCATCAAAAGGTTCAGAGAATCTGGGGAAATCACTCCACGTAAGCAGCATGGCCGGAAACCAACATTGAATGACCATGACCTTAGATGGCACTGTATCAAAAACCGATATCAATCTCTAAAGGATATCACCACATGGGCTCAGGAACACTTCAGAAAACCACTGTCACTAAATACAGTTCGTCGCTACATCTGTAAGTGCAAATTAAAGCTCTACTGTGCAAAGCGAAAGCCATTTATCAACAACATCCAGAAACGCCGCCGGCTTCTCTGGGCCCAAGATCATTTATGATGGACTGATGCAAGGTGGAAAAGTGTTCTGTGGTCTGACGAGTCCACATTTCAAATTGTTTTTGGAAATATTCGACATCGTGTCATCCGGACCAAAGGGGAAGCTAACCATACAGACTGTTATCGACGCAAAGTTCAAAAGCCAGCATCTGTGATGCTATGGGGGTGCATTAGTGCCCAAGGCATGGGTAACTTACACATCTGTGAAGGCATCATTAATGCTGAAAGGTACATACAGGTTTTGGAACAACATATGCTGCCATCTTTTTCATGGGCGCCCCTGCTTATTTCAACAAGACAATGCCAAGCCACATTCAGCACGTTTTACAACAGCGTGGCTTCGTAAAAAAAGAGTGCTGGTACTTATGTGTGGCGCATTATGAAGCCTAAAATATGACAGCGGAGACCCCGGACTGTTGAACGACTGAAGCTCTACATAAAACAAGAATGGCAAATAATTCCACTTTCAAAGCTTCAACAATTAGTTTCCTCAGTTCCCAAATGTTTATTGAGTGTTGTTAAAAGAAAAGGTGATGTAACACAGTGGTGAACATGCCTTTCCCAACTACTTTGGCACGTGTTGCAGCCATGAAATTCTAAGTTAATTATTATGTACAAAAAAAATAAAAAATGTTTATGAGTTTGAACATCAAATATGTTGTCTTTGTAGTGCATTCAATTGAATATGGGTTGAAAATGATTTGCAGATCATTGTATTCCGTTTATATTTACATCTAATACAATTTCGCAACTCATATGGAAACAGGGTTTGTATTTGTCCTTTCAATGTTGTCATCTTTGGTAAACAGGAAGTAACCTTTGATCACGCTGGCAACAGAGCGGATCGCTAGTTTAGCAGCGTGTGTGTGTGTGTGTGTGTGTGTGTGTGTGTGTGTGTGTGTGTGTGTGTGTGAAGTAAACAAGGTCTGATCCTCACACAGTTGCATTTTCTACATTCCTGGTTCAAGTTTAATCTGCTTTGTGTGTTTTTTCCCTTCCAAACAATCGGCCATAAGCTGGTCAGGTCAGCAGTGTTTCCCACCAGCGAGCGACACGACCGCTAACTGATCGGTCGTGTTGACGGACGTATATTCCTACTTCGCGTCGCATTCGCGGCGGCGCTGGTGGCGAGTGTGCGTGGCGGCGAAAGCAAGCACTCTCACCGGCGTGACAATGCTGATTAACAGAACATTTCCCCCTTTTGTGGGGGTGCACAAAGAAGAACCCTCAGCGTCTCCGCGGTCGAGTCAGCACACAGCCAGGACCCATTCATGTTTTTCCCATGTTGCAATTTACTCAGTGAATTAGCACCCAGAGCAGAAAAAAAAAAAAAAAAGTGTTTCCCTCCCAATTGTCATGTGGCGAGGAGGAGAAGAGCTGTGACAGGCCGGTGGGGGCCGATGGGAGACCGGTGGGGGTCTGTGAGATACTTAAGCCTTTTCACCGGTGCCGCCTTGTTTCCCCCGCTGCTCTCCTTGAGAGACTAATGTGTTTGGGCGCACAAAAGGAGGATCTTCAGAGATATGCCAAGAGTCTGGAGAGCGTGTTTGCAGGAGCTGTGAAGAGAGCTCTTTAGCCGCCTTTGGGGACAATGCAGCATGGGCACCGGCCGTGCTTTACTTTGTCCACGCCAAGCATTTCACACGCACCCGGGGCAACAGCGGAGGCACAAACATTAGTCGGACTAATTGAAAAGGCCTTTTTCATCTTTGGCGCCCAATCAGCCGCTGCCGCCGCGTTATTATGTTTGCTAGCCCTCGCCTCGTTTATTTTCACTTAGCGCGTCACCTCTAATTGCTTTGCTCTTAAAGCCCAAACAACGACTTTTTCTCAAATGATCAAGCTAAGTTCCACCCGTCGATTAGCAAATAACATAGTAATAATAATAGAAATGGATGCAGTCTTTTGGCGGGTTTTACTTTAAAGGTGTTGCAAAACCAACTTTTCTTACCTGTTGGTACCTGCGTTTGTGTATTTGGGATTTCTGTAAGTCCTGAAAATGTGGAATCAAACCATGAAGGCATGGCAGAGATATTTACAAACCCGATTTCCGTCTGAGTTGGGAAATTGTGTTAGATGTAAATATAAACAGGATACAATGATTTGCAAGTCATTTTCAACCCATATTCAGTTGAATGCACTACAAAGACAAGATATTTGATGTTAGAACTCAAACTGTATTTTTTTTTTCTTGCAAATAATAATTAACTTAATGGATGCAACACATACCCAAGTAGTTGGGAAAGGGCAACACTGTGTTACATCACCTTTTCTTTTAACAACACTCAATAAACGTTTGGGAACTGAGGAAACTAACTGTTGAAGCTTTGAAAGTGGAATTATTTGCCATTCTTGTTTTATGTAGAGCTTCAGTCGTTCAACAGTCGTATTTTAGGCTTCATAATGCGCCACAAATTTTCGATGAGAGACAGGTCTGGACTGCAGGCGGGCCAGGAAAGTACCCACACCCCTTTTTTATGAAGCCACGCTGTTGTAACCCGTGCTGAATGTGGCTTGGCATTGTCTTGCTGAAATAAACAGGGGCGTCCATGAAAAAGACGGCGCTTAGATGGCAGCACATGTTGTTCCAAAACCTGTATGTACCTTTCAGCATTAATGGTGCCTTCACAGATGTGTAAGTTACCCATGCCTTGGGCACTAATGCACCCCCATACCATCATTGATGCTGGCTTTTGAACTTTGCGTCGATAACAGTCTGGATGGTTTGCTTCCCCTTTGGTCCGGATGACACGATGTCGAATATTTCCAAAAACAATTTGAAATGTGGACTCGTCAGACCACAGAACACTTTTCCACTTTGCATCAGTTCATCTTAGATGATCTCGGGCCCAGAGAAGCCGGCGGCGTTTCTGGATGTTGTTGATAAATGGCTTTCGCTTTGCATAGTAGAGCTTTAACTTGCACTTACAGATGTAGCGACGAACTGTATTTCGTGACAATGGTTTTCTGAAGTGTTCCTGAGCCCATGTGGTGATATCCTTTAGAAATTGATGTTGGTTTTTGATCCAGTGCCGTCTGAGGGATCGAAGGTCATGGCCATTCACTGTTGCTTTGCAGCCAAGCCGCTTACGTGGAGTGATTTCCCCAGATTCTCTGAACCTTTTGATGATATTAGATGTTGAAATCCCTTAATTTCTTGCAATTGCCATTTGAGAAATGTTGTTTTTAAACTGTTTGACTATTTGCTCACACAGTTGTGGACAAAGGGGTGTACCTCGCCCCATCCTTTCTTGTGAAAGACTCAGCATTTTTTCGGAAGCTGTTTGTATACCCAATCATGGCACCCACCTGTTCCCAATTAGCCTGCACACCTGTGGGATGTTCCAAATAAGTGTTTGATGAGCATTCCTCAACTTTATCAGTATTTATTGCCACCTTTCCCAACTTCTTTGTCACGTGTTGCTGGCATCAAATTCTAAAGTTAATGATTATTTGCAAAAAAATAAAATGTTTATCAGTTTGAACATCAAATATGTTGTCTTTGTAGCATATTCAACTGAATATGGGTTGAATATGATTTGCAAATCATTGTATTCCGTTTATATTTACATCTAACACAATTTCCTAACTCATATGGAAACGGAGTTTGTATAAAACAATCTTGCCTTCTGCCAAACTTGTTTTAAAAGAGCCGTTTGGAATTTGAGACTTTAGTGACGTATTTTGCCTTAGAGGTTTACTCGAAGAGCTTTGTGTGAGTCTTCCATTTGTATTCAGTTGTAGTCCAAAATGTCTTATTTTTCCTCTATTGTGGGGCTCATATTTCCAAAACCAAGTATCATACTGTATATTTCTAACTAGAGACATGCGATATGGCCTAAAATATATAACATGATATATATTGCAGCCTATCTATCATTTGGTATATAAATGATAATAGAACCATTTTCATTTGTTTTCTATTTCTATTTTCGTTTTCTATTGGGGCTCCAGTACTCTGGAATGCCCTCCCGGTAACAGTTAGAGATGCTACCTCAGTAGAAGCATTTAAGTCTCATCTTAAAACTCATTTGTATACTCCAGCCTTTAAATAGACCCCCTTTTTACACCAGTTGATCTGCCATTTCCTTTCTTTTCTACTCTGCCCCCCTCTCCTACGTGGAGGGGGGTACACAGGTCCGATGGCCATGGATGAAGGGCTGGCTGTCCAGAGTCGGCACCCGGGGTGGACCGCTCGCCTGTGTATCGCTTGGGGACATCTCTGCGCTGCTGACCTGTCTCCGCTCAGGATGGTCTCCTGCTGGCCCCACTATGGACTGGACTCACACTATTATGTTAGATCCACTATGGACTGGACTCTCACTATTATGTTAGAGCCACTATAGACTGGACTCTCACTATTATGTTAGATCCACTATGGACTGGACTCTCACTATTATGTTAGATCCACTATAGACTGGACTTTCACAATATCATGCTAAACCCACTCGACGTCCATTGCATCCTGTCTCCTCTCCAGGGAGGGGGCGGAGTCACCCACATCTGCGGTCCTCTCCAAGGTTTCTCATAGTCATTCACATTGACGTCCCACTGGGTTGTGAGTTTTTCCTTGCCCTAATGTGGGATCTGAACCAAGGATGTCGTTGTGGCTTGTGCAGCCCTTTGAGACACTTGTGATTTAGGGCTATATAAATATAAACATTGATATATTGAGTGATTGATTTAAAACGTGTTACAAAGGTTCTTAATTCAGCTGCTGCCATATGCATTATTATATTACGTTGTTTCCGGTTACATTATTTTCTCAAAAATGTTTTTATTCTATAAATGAATTTAATGTTAATATCTGGTTTTCTGGTGTAACATGGTTATATCTACACTTTTGTTCAAATGTAATGAGCACCTATTTGTCTGTTGTTTGGATACTTTACATAGGTTTTGTGCAATATCACTTATTTGTGCTACCGTTTTTTAAAGTAAGCTTGTGTCAGAAGTGGTAGGCACGTGTGAGAAACTATGTTTGGTTGTGTGTGTGTGTGTGTGTGTGTGTGTGTGTGTGTGTGTATGCGCGTGTGTGTGTGTGCATTTTTATGTTGACCTGTTGAACATAAGCGTAATATTTAATGAACAAACATTTGCATAAAGCAGAATAAATTAACCAGTTTTATGTTTATGGTATTAAAAACTAAAATGTACACTTATTAAAGCATAAAAAAACTTCTAGCAAGAGTATCTGCAATTAATTAACTAATTATGGACACAATTTGATTAGTCGCAAAAAATATTTTCAACAATTAACCGTCATACAGGGGTTAGTGCATGTGCCTCACAATACAAAAGTCCTGAGTAGTCCTGAGTTCAATCCCAGGCTCAGGATCTTTCTGTGTGGAGTTTGCATGTTCTCCCTGTGACTGCATGGGTTCCCTCCTGGTACTCCGGCTTCCTCCCACCTCAGAAGACATGCACCTGGGGATAGGTTGATTGGCAACACTAAATGGTCCCTAGTGTGTGAATGTGAGTGTGAATGTTGTCTGTCTATCGGTGTTGGCCCTGTGATGAGTTGGCGACTTGTCCAGGTTGTACTACGCCTTCCGCCCTAATGCAGCTGAGATAGGCTCCTGCACCCTCCCGCAACTCCAAAAGGGACAAGCAGTAGGAAATCGATGGAGGGATGGACTTTAAAACTAAATAAATGACAGAGAAGACAATTAAAAATGTCCCTATGAACACAGAAGCAGTATTTGCTAACACATAACTCAGAATTAAATGATAAATGGGTTGTACTTGTATAGCGCTTTTCTACTGTCAAGGTACTCAAAGCGCTTTGACACTACTTCCACATTTACCCATTCACACACACATTCACACACTGATGGAGGGAGCTGCCATGCAAGGTACTAACCAGCACCCATCAGGAGCAAGGGTGAAGTGTCTTGCTCAGGACACAACGGACGTGACGAGGTTGGTACTAGGTGGGGATTGAACCAGGGACCCTCGGGTTGCGCATGGCCACTTTCCTACTGCGCTACGCCGTCCCTATAATTAGATAGGATTTCTCTCAGGCAATTAGCATAATTACTTAATATAATTGGCTGTTGACACACTCAATAAATGTCACCGTTGGAGTAGATCTAACTCGATTGATTTCCTGGGTGTGTGACCTCAAGGGAATCCTATAATTGGATATATAAAATATTAGGGGTGTCTTCAAAGGGTCAACTCTTCGGTTCGAAGGAATGTGATTCCACTATCAACCTCAATCATCGGACATTAACCCTCCCCCGAGTTGAGTACCCGCGGCCCCCCTAACGAAGCTCACTGTGTCACCACTCGCCTCAGCCTTGATGGGACTTTTCGGAATTTGGACCCGGAGATGAAGCTTCGACCAGCAACGGTAACGTTCAACTACCTAAACATTGTTACAACGTTTGCTTCCTCAAGATCAAGTTAAAGTTAAAGTACCATTGATCGTCACACACACGCTACGTGTGGTGAAATTTGTCCTCTGCATTTAACCCATCCCCTTGTTCACCCCCTGGGAGGTGAGGGGAGCAGTGAGCAGCAGCGGTGGCTGCGCCCATGAATCATTTTTGGTGATTTAACCCCCAATTCCAACCCTTGATGCTGAGTGCCAAGCAGGGAGGTAATGGGTCCCATTTTTATAGTCTTTGGTATGACTCAACCGGGGTTTGAACTCACAACCTACCGATCTCAGGGCGGACACTGGGCAAATTAAGGCCTCGGGGCAACATGCGGCCCGTTAAGCTTTTCAATCCGGCCCGCCAGACATTCCCAAATATATTTTTAGATCCTTAAGATGGAAAATGTAGCTGCCTTTATGATGTGCACTCGTGTTTTTTAATGACTGTAAGTCTTCAACTATACAAAACATTTCAATGGTTGGAATTAGGGCTGGGCGATATATCGAATAATACGATATATCACGGGTTTTTCTCTGTGCAATATAGAAAATTACTCTATCGCAATATTCGAGTATACGTCTCACGCAGTTGCTTTTAGCTGCGGGCATTACACTACATGCTCTTCCCAATCTTTCCTGTCTTTCCTTCTCACAGACAAGCAGGCGCACATTCTTACACACGTCACATACTGTCACGTCATCCGTCACATACGTGTCCGCCCTCGCCCAGCAGAGAGGTAGCAGAATGGGCTACGTTAGCTGCTAACGTAGCCGTACGAGTGGGAATACGAGAGAAAGAAGGTGCGGCTCTGGTAGCGAATGAAGGAAGACTTAATTCCCAATAAAAACAGCAGGGTTTCCATCGTCTGGCGGTGGTTCGGCTTCAAGTGGGAATATGTCGAACAGACGACCGTAATTTGTCAAGTGTGGGGCAAAAGCGTTGCTATAAAAAGTAGCATCACTGCTAATATGTAGCATCATTTGAAAAGTCACTCGCTAGAGAATGAAGAGAATTTCATAACCGTAGTAACATACCACATAGTGAAGGACGAATACTGTTTGATTTCCTATTATGCAGCTCATTTTTATTTGACACTTAAAATGTCTCTGACAATCTTGCACTTTCTGTTTTGGAAATGACTTAAATATTTGTGCCACTGCTTAATAACTTTAATAAATACACTTTTGGTGAATTGACTTAGTTGTGATTTCCCTCTCTGCATGAAAGTTTAAAAGTAGCATATGTGAATGCAGTATGAAGAAGAATGTTTTAATGTAGACACATAGAATCATCATACTGCCGTGATTATATGCATCAAGTGTTCATTCAAGGCCAAGGCAAAATATCGTAATATATATCTTATATCGCGATATGGCCTAAAAATATTGGGATATTAAAAAAAAGGCCATATCGCCCAGCCCTAGTTGGAATCTGTGCTTATGGATGATATATCAATCAATCAATCAATGTTTACTTATATAGCCCTAAATCACTAGTGTCTCAAAGGGCTGCACAAACCACCACGACATCCTCGGTAGGCCCACATAAGGGCAAGGAAAACTCACACCCAGTGGGACATTGGTGACAATAATGACCCAGTGGGACGTCGGTGACAATGATGACTATGAGAACACAAGTTACTATGGTAGTCTAATTAGTTACTATGGTCATCTACGTCAGTGGTCCCCAACCATCGATTGGTACCGGGCCGCAGAAGAATTTTTTTATAATTTGTATTTATTTATTTTTTTAATTTTTATTAAATCAACATAAAAAACACAAGATACACTTACGATTAGTGCACCAACCCCAAAAACTGGTCCGCAGCTACAAAAAGGTTGGGGACCACTGATCTACGTCACAGCAGCTCAGACGAGGCCCCAAGCAGTGTGGGCGGGAAGCGTTTCCACAGACGCGGAAGGAGCTTTTCACAACAAAGTTCTAAAGCTTAGTGATATATCAGATGTATCAGATTGTAGATGGGTTTATTTTGTACCCTTCGTTCATATTTCACTTCTTGTTGAATTTGTGTTGCTTTTCACTTTCAATGGAAAGGGAGTGTGACATTCATATTTTGTCAATATTCAGTGTTTTATCGTTCATAGAAAAATGTAAAATTCCATTACGTTATTTAAGGCGGTCTGTCATAACGTTTTCAGCATTCAATCAGACATTATTGTGAAGTTTTATATTAGTGTCCCTAAAAATTGATACACCGGCCCCCAGACACATTTTTTTCTCTAAATGTGCCCCCCAAGTCTAAATAATTGCCCAGGCCTGCTCTAACCACTAGGTTGAAAACTGTAAATAGGTTAAATATATTTATTAAATATGAATAAAATTAAGAGTAAGATGACTAATTTAGTGTTAATATTTGTCAATGTTGGCGTTAACACACTTAAAAGTGTCTTTTTACGCATTGAAATCCGAAAAGACGCACATTTCCGGATGTCCTGATTTTTTTTTTTACCGATCCTGCCTTCTCCGGGTCAAAACTCCCGTTTGCTTGTTTTTTTTAGTCAATTATTGCTTTCTGCTGGTGTTTTGTTTTGTTTATGCCTGCCAAAATTTCCTTCACAGGAGCGTGCACCGCTCCCTAAAACTGTATTGCTTGGCTTCATCTGTCCACAGTAGATTACTCTAAGACTTCTTTAAGACAAACACTTTATCTTCGTGGTTATTGTATCGCTACGTGTTTGACATTATTTAAGCCTTTATCGTGTCCGGAAAATGACAGTTTGCCTTTTCTGTGGAATTAATGAGATTTAAAGGACTGTTGTTAGTCCGATGTTGATGTGATAAAACCTCTTTCTTGTTTGGAAGATACAAACAATTGTAACTGTTATTTCTTCCTGCACATAATGAATATTTATAAAGTGTTTGGATGTATTCATTTATGTAAAATTTTCATTAAATGTAATATTGCCTGACAAAAAGTGATTCAATATATTGATATTTACACACACAGATATTTTACTAGAATAGCCTTATGAGCATTTCATATATCAAAATCAAGTCCCTACTGTACTGTTTACTTGTTGAAATACCCTTTTTAGAGTTAATATCTACCCAAACGACCACTTTGCTGCTGCCAAAAATTGATTTCAAGTAATATTTTGATACCGACACATCTCATCTCTGCATATTTTACTCGAGAACCCTTTACTGTTTATGACAACTTTTTTCTAAAACAATATTAAATGTGAGGTATAACAAGATAATGCATACATGTATCGTTTGTTTTCAAAACGGTTACAAAAGAGTGGGACCCCAAAAATTTACCGTGGGACCCCATTGTTATGACTTGATGGGGTCCCTGGGAAATTCCTAGCGGCAACACTGTTTGTAGTACAAAAATTGGGCATTAATAATAATAATAATAATGGATTAGATTTATATCGCACTTTTCTATTATTAGATACTCAAAGTGCTCACAGAGAAGTGGGAACCCATCATTCATTCACACCGGGTGGTGGTAAGCTACATTTGTAGCCACAGCTGCCCTGGGGTAGGCTGACGGAAGCGTGGCTGCCAGTTTGCGCCTGCGGCCCTGCCGACCACCACCAATCATTCATTCACCAGTGTGAGTGGCACCGGGGGCAAGGGTGAAGTGTCCTGCCCAAGGACACAACGGCAGCGATTTGGATGTCAATAGTTGGGAAGCGAACCTGCAACCCCTCAGGCTTTTGGCACCGCCCCTCTACCCACTACGCCATGCCGCGCTAAGGTTCAAAAGGTTAAAAACCCCTGAATGAATCCACTAATTTCTCCAGGGCCTTTAACACCATTCAGCCGATTCTAATGAGTGACAAGTTGCTCAGCATAGGTGTCCGTTCATCCATTGTCTCCTGGATTACTGATTACTTGTCTGACAGGCCCCAGTTTGTGCGACTGGGGAGCTCCCTGTCAGATACTGTGGTCAATGGTGTAGGTGCTCCACAGGGGACCGTCCTGTCTCCTTTCCTGTTCACCCTGTACACCTCAGAATTCCAGTATAGTTCCAGGTCCTGCCACCTGCAGAAATACTCTGATGACTCTGCTGTGGTCGGGTGTATCAGAGAGGGACAGGAATTGGAGTATAGGACACTGATCGCTGACTTTGTAGAGTGGTCTCAGGCGAACTATCTGCTCCTTAATGTGGACAAGACCAAGGAGCTGCCACTACAAGCACGTGGGAGTCCACTTAAACAGCAGACTGGACTGGAAGTACAACTGCAAAGCTGTTTACAAGAAGGGCATGAGCAGACTCTTTTTCCTTAGGAAGCTTAGGTCCTTTAATGTGTGCAGCAAGCTGTTGGAGATCTTTTATCAGTCTGTTGTGGCCAGTGCCATGTACTTTGCAGTTGTTTGTTCGGGCAGCGCAGCACCAACAGTAGGGACTTAAACCGGATTGACAAAAATGATCCGGAAAGCTGGCCAAACTATTGGCACGCAGTTGGAGGCGTTTGTG
Organism: Nerophis ophidion; assembly: GCF_033978795.1. NCBI lineage: Eukaryota > Metazoa > Chordata > Actinopteri > Syngnathiformes > Syngnathidae > Nerophis > Nerophis ophidion. The sequence goes on from NC_084625.1 coordinate 45,489,030, forward strand.
TCTGTGAGGGACAGGAGGACACTGGACAAACTGCTCGCCATTGTGGACAATCCTGCCCACCCACTCCACCAGACAATTGAGGGACAGCGGAGTTCATACTCCAACAGGCTCCTTCAGCTTCGTACCCACAGTGTTCCATTCAAGAACTACTTCATTCCGCACTCCATCCGGCTGTATAATCCCTCGCCATACAGCAATAGATGATATCTGTCTATTACCTGACAACTTCTATGTTGGCTACTTCTCTTTGTTTATAATGTCTATTTTCTGCTGGATTTACTCTCTGTTTTATGCTGCAGCTGTTACATGGTAATTGCTGTATATTGTATATATGATATATACATCCATTCATCTTCTTCCGCTTATCCGATGTCAGGTTGCGGGGGTAGCAGCCTAACCAGACTTTCCCCTCCCCAGCCACTTCGTCCAGCTCTTTCCGGGGAATCCCGAGGCGTTCCCAGGCCAGCCGGGAGACATAGTCTTCCCAACGTGTCCTGGGTCTTCCATGTGGCCTCCTACTGGTCGGACGTGCCCGAAACACCTCCCTAGGCAGGCGTTCGGATGGCATCCTGACCAGATGCCTGAACCACCTCATCTGGCTCCTCTTGATGTGGAGGAGCAGCGGTTTTACTTTGAGCTCCTCCCGGATGGCAGAGCTTCTCACCCTATCTCTAAGGGAGAGCCCCGCTACCCGGCGGAGGAAACTCATTTCGGCCACTTGTACCCGTGATCTTGTCCTTTTGGTCATAACTCAAAACTCATGACCATAGGTGAGGATGGAACGTAGATAGAGAGCTTTGCCTTCCGGCTCAGCTCCTTCTTCACCACAACAGTTCGATACAACGTCCGCATTACTGAAGACGCCGCACCGATCCGCCTGTCGATCTCACCATCCACTCTTCCCTCACCCGTGAACAAGACTCCGAGGTACTTGAACTCCTCCACTTGAGGCAGGATCTCCACCCCAACCCGGAGATGGCACTCCACCTTTTTCCGGGCGAGAACCACGGACTCTGACTTGGAGGTACTGATTCTCATCCCAGTCGCTTCACGCTCGGCTGCGAACCGATCCAGTGAGAGCTGAAGATCCCGGCCAGATGAAGCCCTCAGGATCACATCATCTGCAAAAAACAGAGACCTAATCCTGCAGCCACCAAACCAGATCCTCTCAACGCCTTGACTGCGCCTAGAAATTCTGTCCATAAAAGTTATGAACAGAATCTGTGACAAAGGGCAGCCTTGGCGGATATAAACATAAATATATCAGTATATATCATATACTGTACATATATTATGTAAATATTACATATATATGTTATATCTTATATTGCTTTTAGTCTATTTTCAGGCATGTGATTTGACCACAATGAAGAAGACTGAAAACATGAAAACAACGCCCCCCGAAACTCCTGGTTTTTCAACAATTTAACATGCTAAAATTAACAAAGACAGCACCATTTGAAGAAAATATTTTAGGGTTTAAAGACATGAAAACATCATTAATAGAACATACCCGAAACATCGGGGGTGTTGATTAAAGATTAAATATTTTCGAAAATAATCAAATTGTGATTTTATTTACTCTACAACAGTGGTCCCCAACCTTTTTGTATCCGCAGACCGGTCAACGCTTAATAATTTGTCCCGCGGCCCAGGGGGGGTGTCCTTTTTTTTTTTTTTTCTTCTTCTTTGTCATGAAAATGGGACGTTTTTGTCATGAAAAAGGGAGTTTTTTGTGGTTAGTGCACTATTTGTAAGTGTATATTGTGTTTTTTATGTTGGTTTGATAAAAACATTTTTAAAAAAAATGTTTTCTTCTGCGGCCCGGTACCAATCGGGCCGCACCCCCGTTGGTTGGGGACCACTGCTCTACAATATTGCCACTGCGGTTCAATAAACAATTATTTTTCAATGTCCTCTTCTCATCTATTTTTCAACAAACAACCACTAAATCAGTATATACAATATATAATATTGTATTCATTGAACATCTTTGTTCTTCTAAATAATACAATTAAAAATATATTAAATACTTGCAGTGCACGTAATCACCTGCATTTGAACACCAGTAAAACTACAGTGATTGACTTACGGCGGTCAGTTCAACCACCCACACTAGTAAACATCCAGAGAACAGATATAGAAAGTGGACTCATTTAACCTTCCTCTTGTGTTAGCTTTCTGTTACCATCTCTTATGTTAACGAGTCGGTTTTGACCCGTGTCTTAAATGAACTGTAAATACACTAAAAACAATTAGCTATCATCCAATTTGTTTCTCATCTCTTGGTTACCTTGTTAGGCTTCCTTATCCATGAAAATATTGGTTTTAATATTTTTGGTGTGGGCCATTGGGCCTTTTTTTTTGTCAGTATACCCCTCTATTTCAATTTTAAAAAATGGTAAAACGAACCTCAAGAGAATCGTATAAATAAACAAAATGTTGTTGTGTTACCTGAATATTACTGAAGGGTATTAGAACACATCTCTTAAATAAATTTGTTTTATTTATTTTTTCATTTTAATATTTTCGGTTCGCAGCCGAGTGTGAAGCGACCGGAATGAGAATCAGCACCTCCAAGTCCGAGTCCATGGTTCTCGCCCGGAAAAGGGGTGGAGTGCCATCTCCGGGTTGGGGAGGAGACCCTGCCCCAAGTGGAGGAGTCCAAGTACCTAAGAGTCTTGTTCACGAGTTAGGGAAGAGTGGATCGTGAGATCGACAGGCGGATCGGTGCGGCGTCTTCAGTAATGCGGACGTTGTATCGATCCGTTGGGGTGAAGAAGGAGCTGAGCCGGAAGGCAAAGCTCTCAATTTACCGGCCGATCTACGTTCCCATCCTCGCCTGTGGTCATGAGCTTTGGGTCATGACCGAAAGGATAAGATCACGGGTACAAGCGGCCGAAATGAGTTTCCTCCGCCGGGTGGCGGGTCTCTCCCTTAGAGATAGGGTGAGAAGCTCTGCCATCCGGGAGGAACTCAAAGTAAAGCCGCTGCTCCTTCACATCGAGAGGAGCCAGATGAGGTGGTTCGGGCATTTGGTCAGGATGCCACCCGAACGCCTCCCTAGGGAGGTGTTTAGGGCACGTCCAACCGGTAGGAGGCCACGGGGAAGACCCAGGACACGTTGGGAAGACAATGTCTCCCGGCTGGCCTGGGAACGCCTTGGGATCCCCCGGGAAGAGCGAGACGAAGTGGCTGGGGAGAGGGAAGTCTGGGTTTCCCTGCTTAGGCTGTTGCCCCCGCGACCCGACCTCGGATAAGCGGAAGATGATGGATGGATGGATGATGGATGGATAATTTTAACTATAGTAACATCTATGGTGTTACGGGTCAATTTCGACACATATATATTTACTTCAAGAAAAAGGCTAAAAAGTATTTTTTTCAGCAACAGAACTTCAACATCAAACAAATAACAACCAATAAAGCAAATCAAACCAATAGAAATAGATTACTGGTTCCAAAACTAATAAAAAACAAAATCAGAGTAAACGTCTCTGTGTGCAAGAACTTGCATGTGTATGTGTGTGTGTTTACATGCAAGTGTGGCAAAAAGTGACACATTTAGTGTGTTTTTTGCAGAGATATTTCTTGCAGTTGAAGCACAATCCGTTCATCTTTCTCTCCTTACTAATTGGGCAGACCTGACACCTTTTTTTTTTTTTAAATCAGGGGGCCTGAGTGGAGTTGTGGCGCTGGCTGTTTTGATTGGTGTTGAGGCAGAGCTGGCTGAGGACGATGCTGGCATGTAACTCACCAGTCATTACATATACGACAAACACATGGCCATTTCATTCAAGAGATATGTCGCTCGTTAACGCGCATATTTTTCCGTGATTATCAAGTGTTGTTGAACTATTTCGCCTTGAAGTCAAACACTTGTGGCTTTTTTGCGTTAGCCAACTGGCTCGTTAGCTTAACAGTTAGCATTGAAGCAAAAATACACACACTGCTTCACCGAAATGACCGAAGGCGTTGTTTATCTAACATTATGGAACATTAAATGTCCACATTTCAGGTTGTGGTGTTAACGCCAGCACTGTAATGTCCACCTTACCTCGGCACACAGTTCGGGGACGAGCGATCTATCTCCCAGGTCGCAAAGAGGTTCATAGGCACGGGCATGCCTCCAGAGCCCAAGCCCAGGACGGTCGGGAGCGTTGTCGGTGCTGGTAGTACTTATTTTTGACATTTTTATCAATTTCTTTTACTCGTGAAGCGTCCTTTATCTCGAGAACCGACATCGTTTACATTTGGAAAATGGCGGTAATTAAGTCATCATTCATAACAGATGTCCTGATTGGTCACAAGGAACATATCGACCAATCAAATACGGCGTAATATAAGCTACGTCTCGATTACAGAAGAAGAATCGGCAAGTAAACGAATCTTGACTTAGGGTGGGAAAAAAAAACGGGAAAGCGGAAGATATTTATTTTTTTCCCCCCGAGATTAATAAAGACGGAATTCCAACTTTAGACGGAAAAATCACATGCCTGTATTTTATACCTGCATTCTCCTCTCCATCTTTTCCATCATTGTAATTGATCTACTATCCATCCATCCATCCATTTTCTACCGCTTATTCCCTTTTGGGCTCGCGGGGGGCGCTGGCGCCTATCTCAGCTACAATCGGGCAGAAGGCGGGGCACACCCTGGACAAGTCGCCACCTCATCGCAGGGCCAACACAGATAGACAGACAACATTCACACTCACATTCACACATTAGGGCCAATTTAGTGTTGCCAATCAACCTATCCCCAGGTGCATGTCTTTGGAAGTGGGAGGAAGCCGGAGTACCCGGAGGGAACCCACGCATTCACGGGGAGAACATGCAAACTCCACACAGAAAGATCCCAAGCCTGGATTTGATCTACTATGTGGAACAATTTCCCTTGTGGATCACTAAAGTTTGTCTAAGTCTATGTCTAAGTCTAAGACACAACAGATGTTGAAGCCCCACAAAATGGAAAAGCCACAATTCTTGCCCTTTTCTTGCACAATATCTTTGAAATTGAATAAACTTGATAATCCTTATAAAATACACAATTCTCTTTGCTTCAATTCGAATTAACTGTGGTAGACAAAGAAGTGGGCTTCACGGTGGAAGAGGGGTTAGTGCGTCTGCCTCACAATACGAAGTTCCAGCAGTCCTGGGTTCAAATCCAGGCTCGGGATCTTTCTGTGTGGAGTTTGCATGTTCTCCCCGTGAATGCGTGGGTTCCCTCCGGGTACTCCGGCTTCCTCCCACTTCCAAAAGACATGCACCTGGGGATAGGTTGATTGGCAACACTAAATTGGCCCTAGTGTGTGAATGTTGCCTGTCTATCTGTGTTGGCCCTGCGATGAGGTGGCGACTTGTCCAGGGTGTACCCTGCCTTCCGCCCGATTGTAGCTGAGATAGACGCCAGCGACCCCGAAAGGGAATAAGCGGTAGAAAATGGATGGATGGAGACAAAGAAGTTGACTTCTTTTCAAAGTAGGGATACATTTATCACCAGAATACACCCGGCACAGAAATGTGTTGTGTTTGTTCACTTGGTTTGTACTATATTAAGCATCCTTGGCGTGTTGGTTCTTCTGGGTACGGTAAACATAATTTATATGTCAAGTTGCTATTAAGGTACTTATAAAGGCAACACATGTTAAAAGTACAGCGTGAACACACCACTTGCCTTCATAAACATCATTGATACGAAGCATAAATACTTGGCGCTGATAAGAGCGCCACAAAAGAAAAGGCTTGCACGCTAAATGTTAAATATTAAACCGTCGACATTGTTGAGCGGAGCACCAGTGGAATGCTGCGGTAAGCTCCTGAAACTGTACTTCCTGGTTGAGGCGCGAGGCATTATGGGAGGACGCCTGGATCCCAAATCGACTCTTCTCTCTCTCCAACTAGCCCTGCCGCTGCTGTCCTTGCAGTCCACATTTGGACTTTGACTCGTTACGCTGACGAGGTGAAATAACAATAAAAGCAATGAAGGAAGTATCTTGAGTATGAGCTTTGCCCGTCAGGTCACCTACTTTTCACCTGCGGCAGGTACGCCTCGGTGGGAAGCCTCAAGAGGGCGTGGTTTTGAGGATTTGTCAGTAGTTCAACAGATGTTTATGGGCTTCTCCAAAGAGTCTAAAAAGGTGGCCTGCATGACTCATCTGTCTCAGAAACAGTAGATGACAACTCCCTCACACAGCAAGTCCTCGCTAAGGCTGTGTCTCAATTAGGACATTTGCTTACAGTTTATTTTACTGTAAGTGCGTAAGTATGTTCACGCTGAGAAATAATATACAGAAGAGGCCAAAAGTGTCGGTTTTCATTATTTTCATGACTATTTACATTGTAGATTGCCACATTTCTCTGTTGATGCAATTGTTGATGACTGAAGTTCTGATATCAACCAAAGCTCCTCATCCCACCCCCGGATTGTAAATAATGTAAATAATTCAATGTACATACTATGATGATTAACTTGTGTGATGACTGTATTATGTTGATAGTATATATTTGTACCATGAATTGATTAACGTGGACCCCGACTTAAACAAGTTGAAAAACTTATTCGGGTGTTACCATTTAGTGGTCAATTGTACGGAATATGTACTGTACTGTGCAATCTACTAATAAAAGTATCAATCAATCAATCAATCAATCAATCACTGAAGTCCCTGTGGTGAGGTGGTGACTTGTCCAGGGTGTAAACCGCCTTCCGACTAATTATAGCTGAGATAGGCAACAGCGCCCCCCGTGACCCCAAAGGGAATATGCTGTAGTAAATGGATGGATGGTCACTGAAAGCATCAAAACTATGACCCCTGTGAATGAAAACCAATTAAAGGCCTACTAAAACCCACTACTACCGACCAGGCAGTCTGATAGTTTATATATCAATGATGAAAGATTAACATTGCAACACATGCCAATACAGCCTTTTGAGTTTACTAAATTACAATTTAGTTTCCTGTTGAAAACGTTGCGGAATGATGACGCGTGTTTGTGACGTTATTGGTTGGAGGGGACATACTAGCACAGCACCATTTATGGCTAAAAGTCGTCTCTTCCATTGTGCAATTACACAGTATTTAGGACATCTGTGTTGCTGAATCTTTTGCAATTTGTTCAATTAATAATGGAGAAGTCAAAGTAGAAAGATGGAGGTGGGAAGCTTTTAGCCTTTAGCCACACAAACACAGAGTGTTTCCTTGTTTAAAATTCCCGGAGGTGAAGCTTTACTATGGATCAGAGCGGTCAGGCGAACATGGATCAGTTTTCGGTGAGAAAATTCTGATAATAAGTCGCCTCTTACCGGAGATCAGCGGAGCTTCTGTCCTGCTGCAGGTTCGTGACTGGCGTCAACACACCCGTGGCCACACCCCTTCGACTATCAGGTACTATTTAACTCACTAAAACACTAGAAAAGCAATAGAAAGATAAGGGATTTCCGAGAATTATCCTAGTAAATGTGTCTAAAAACATCTGAGTAGCTCCCAATGCAATCGCCTTTTTTTTTGTAATTTTTTTTTTTTTCCTAGTCTTCACTCTAAAGTTTCCTCATCCACGAATATTTCATCCTCGCTCAAATTAATGGGGAAATTCTCGCTTTCTCGGTCTCCGAATAGCTGTTGCTGCTGGAGGCTCACATTATAAACAATGTGAGGATGGGAGGAGCTCCACAACCCGTGACGTCACGCGCACATCGTCTGCAACATCCGGTATAGGCAAGGCTTTTTTTTTATTAGCGACCAAAAGTTGCGAACTTTATCGTCAATGTTCTCTACTATTCTACTCTACTTTCAGCAAAAATATGGCAATATCGCGAAATGATCAAGTATGACACATAGAATGGAACTGCTATCCCCGTTTGAATTAGAAAATCTCATTTCAGTAGGCCTTTAGGGTGACTACCTCTTAAAGCTCCTGGAGAGAATGCCAAGAGTGTGCATAAGCAGTAATCAGAGCAAAGGGTGGCTATTTTGAAGAAACTAGAATATAAAACATGATTTCAGATAGTTCACACTTTAAGTGCGTAACTCAGTGTGTGTTCATTCATAGTTTTGATGCCTTCAGTGACAATCTGCAATGTAAATAGTCATGAAAATTAAAAAAAAAAAATTGAACGAGAAGGTGTGTCCAAACTTTGGGCCTGTACTGTATCTTGCCAGATGTACACAGACGATACTTTTGTGCATGTCCAAGCTAGAGAAAATAAGCCGTAAGCTTTACTGTGCCTTTTAGCTGCTATGTCACAGGTGTCAAAGTTGCCAAGTCAGTTCTAAAAAATAAATAAAAAGTATTGATACTGATCCATATGTGTCTGGGCTTGGAACAATATTTTGGGTTTTTCAAGAGTTTTATATAGTTTTCCCTGTCTAGAGCTCTTATTTTTGTTCCACTTACATCTTGCAGTGATTCTGTCACTGTTTTTGAGCGCTGTTCTCCACACTTGGTCTTGACTAGTGATCAGGGGACTCAGCTGCCCCTGATCACTAATCAGGAGGGCTTATCTGAAAGTGTTGCATTCCTTGCAACACTGGTTCGTTGTCTATTGTGACACAATGTTCATGGTGTGCATTTTGGTGTTTTTGTTCATTAAACCTCCATGTAACATGCAAGTCGATTCTTCTCTCTGCATCCTGGTGTTACTGTGACAATTGCGGGGCATCGTGATGCGGGGTCGTTCTCTCGAGGATGCAGTCGGGAACAAACAATAATAAATAACAAATAAAACAGACTTTGTCAAAAAACAAACAGAACTAGTATGGGAGCTAGAAAAAACCCAAAAGCGCTAGCATGGGAGCTAGAGAAATAACAAATAGCCTAGCGTGGAAGCTAGCTGGTAGCGAACAGGAATACAGAATACAGGAATCAGGGGTGTGTCACTGTTGTGTGAACACAAACTAGGAAGCAAGGCTGAATGAACAGAAAAGGCAGGCTTAAATAAGGACAGCAATCAGAAAACAGGTGCGCGTCAAAAGCGAGGGGCAGGTGAAATTAATGCGTAACTATGGTGACAGACTAAAACAAGGAAGTACAACCAGAACCGAAAGAGTCCAAAACAAACAGAAAACACAAAAAGACTCAAAAACCTAAATCAAAATATGATCCGGGGCAGCGGATCATAACAGTTACGCCAATTACAGCTAAACCAGTTCCTGTCAGTTGTGCTGGGAGTCACAGTTAACCTCCCAGCGGCAGGGTTAAAAAAAACTGTGATTAAATTAAAATTCAAAATTCAGATTTATAAAACACAATTTTACATCAACTCTGCTAAACTGTACTTTCATTCAATAGTTTTGCCCTATTTAAATTACTTTATCACAAGCTGGATACTGACAAACTCACACTATTTATAAAGAAACATTAAAAGTATTGAAGGCCCACCATGTGTCATCATTGCGGGAATGCTCAAGAATTTTGCGTGGAAAAACTTAAAGGCCTACTGAAAAGAGATTTTCTTATTCAAACGGGGATAGCAGGTCCATTCTATGTGTCATACTTGATCATTTCGCGATATTGCCATATTTTTGCTGAAAGGGATTAGTAGAGAACATCGACGATAAAGTTTGCAACTTTTGGTCGCTAATAAAAAAGCCTTACCTGTACGGAAGTAGCAGACGATGTGCGCGTGACGTCACGGGTTGTGAACCTCCTCATATCTGAACATTGTTTATAATCATAGCTTCCAGCAGCAAGAGCTATTCGGAAAGAGAAAGCGACAATTTCCCCATTAATTTGAGCGATGATGAAATATTCGTGGATGAGGAAAGTTAGAGTGAAGCACACAAAAAAAAGAAAAGGCGACGGCCCCGGGCGGCGGCAGTGGGACCGTTTCAGATGTAATCAGATACATTTACTAGGATGATTCCTGGAAGATTCCTTATTTGCTTATTGTTTTTATAGCTTTTTAGTGAGATTGTAAAGTCATACCTGAAAGTCGGGTGGCTGCGGTGAACACCAGTGTCTCTGAGAGAAGCCGAGGAGCCAAGATCACAGCTGCCTTTTTGAGCTGCAGGAGGAGGTCCCCATAATCCACTGAAGTCTCCGGTAAGAGCCGACTTAATATCACAATTTCCCCATCCAAAAAATTGCTGGTTGACGTAGAGAAAAATGTTCGCTTGACCGCTCTGTGTTAAAACTTCGCAACAAACAAAGAAACACCGGCTGTGTTTCGGTGCTAAAGGCAGCTGCAATCCACCGCTTTCCACCAACAGCATTCTTCTTTATAGTCGCCATTATTAATTGAACAAATTGCAAAAGATTCAGCAACACAGATGTCCAAATTACTGTGTAATTATGCGATGAAAAGAGACGACTTTTAGCCGTGTGTGGTGCTGGGCTAATATGTCCGCTACAACCCGAGACGTCACAAATATGCGTCATCATACGCTCAT